>NW_026123870.1:22500-25095 GCF_025177605.1 Cucumis melo
CATATCAATCTATTACTTTATTACTCGCGTCTCTGTCTGGTAGAATATGACAATTCGAATCAAAAATCTACATAGAAAGGTTTGAAGGAAATTAAATCAACAACATATGTTGTACACTTTATTTCCCTGGGATTGTAGTTCAATTGGTCAGAGCACCGCCCTGTCAAGGCGGAAGCTGCGGGTTCGAGTCCCGTCAGTCCCGATGGATCCAAATCCAATAAAAAAAAAATACATCAATTAATCTCTTCCTTTCCTGTGAAAGAGAGAACAAATAACATAACTGAATTTTATTCCAAACGGGATCTCTCTTATTTTTTTTCCACATTTTTCAACAAAAAAATATGGGAATTTTGATTTCTTCAACGAGTACTAATTGATGGGAGAAAGACATATGTGCCATATGTGAATTACCACAATTATTGGTAGCATCATATTCAGGATTCGAAGGCGTACTGGGTCTAGTTGATTACGCCCGATTTTTCTAATGAAATAGAGTACTATACGTTTCCGGAAAGCACATACATAAAGGGAATTTGGACGATACAAAATAAAGTTTACATAGTAAACTTTGATCTAATTTTTCGTCTGAAAGCAAAATATATCCGTTCTGGCTCCGATTTTTTGTAACCTCAATTAGTAAATTCAATTACTAATTTGAATTTGAAATAATCTATCTTATTAAAATTTAACACTTAACTTTTGATATATACGTCCCACTACTAATTCAAGGAAAGAGGATATTAATACAAACAAGGATCCCATCTATCTCTCTTAGTGAGGTAATTAAGAATTTTTGAAAGTTTAAGTTTCGTTTTTATTTCTTTTTTTTAAGAAGATTTTATAAGTACAAAAAAAGGAAGGAGTTTAGTTCGAACCTACCTCCTTTTCCTTTTTTGAATTTCGCTGCTATTCTTTGCTTGAGTTTGTTTATAAACAATGTAAGGGTAAAGGTAGTCTGATGAGACTTCATCAGATGATTGCATTGAATAAGAGGGCAGTAGATTATAGAAAAGAAAGAATGCAAAAAATTATAAATAAAAAAAAGTAACGAAATTCTTGATTGCATCAGGAATCCCATTTTGTTTAAATTCGGTATGGATAAAAGATCTTCCTATGTTATACTATTCAATTCTCGACGATGAATCGATTTGATAGCTCCGATATTGTTATTCATGATATTTTAATACGATTCGATATCATCGAGATGCAACGCATCCCCTTGAATTTACAAGCGAAACATTTATCATCTCTATGGGATTAAATCCCGAGTTATTGCGAATAAAAAATGAAACGATGATATTATGGAAGTAAATATTCTCGCATTTATTGCTACTGCACTGTTCATTCTAGTTCCGACCGCCTTTTTACTTATAATATACGTAAAAACAATCAGTCAAAGTGATTAATTTGAATTAACCTTGACGTTTTAGTTCTTATCAATGATTGAAGATAAGAAAAATGAAAAGCATTAAAATTTCGCGTCTTAAATGAAATTGGCGGACTAGAATTATCAGTATTCTACGAGAGAAGTATTCGATAAGATCCGATAGTATGGTAGAAAGAAATATATGAATCCTTCTACCATACTATCTATTATTGTTATTGAAGTGTATAAATATAAAATTGTACTCTATAAAAATAGAGGTTGAATATCGATCAATTTGAATATAGATGAATATACAATATATATCTTTCTATTTATATATAGATATCATATCAATTACATATATGTAATATTAATCTAATATACATAGTGGCCCAATTCTATTTCTTTGCTTCATAATTCATGTTGATTAGAATGAATCTGAAATCAAATAATCGAAAGGCCACTAATTTTTTTTTAGCATTCGAAAGAAGTAATTGATTGAGCAGTTGACAGATGATCCAGGAGTTCGGTTCCATGGGAACTTTTTATCTTCGGATTTCGAAAAGAATTAGCAAACCCCATTTTTATTTAACGTTTGAAGCATGATATGAAATGAGTTCCCTAAAACAAGAAAAAATCCTATTTTGAAAATAACTAAAATACTAATAATAATAAATAAAAGAAGTGGTAAGCACGTAATATGTGGGTGGCTACCCCGAGGTACTATCTTATTATGAGGTAGTATATTATTATGCGTAGTATCTCATTGGACAACCACTATGTCTATGTTCTTTCGTGTTGAAAGTATGGATCCACTTAAAAACTTATAATCCGAACTCTTTTTTTTTTTACTTTTCAAAATAAAAGAAAAAAAGTTTTGCAGAACGATCTATAAAATAAACCAAAAACAATACAGTTTTATTTTTCAATTAGTAGTACTTCTAGAGTCCACTTCTTCCCCATACTACGAGGGAAAGAGAAAATGTAAAGACTACCATTAAAGCAGCCCAAGCGAGACTTACCATATCCATGTGAATTATGTCCCCTATCTCTATGAATATAAAAGAATTATTCCATTATTGCTCACTAATAATTATTATTCACTAATAATAGTGGAATCACTAGCGCATAGTCAAAAAGAGATTCGGGCACAACACCATTGATGAAACAATACAAAAAATCGAATTATCCCAAGTTATTATATGATTTCTAGTATAATCGAAAAAATT
>NW_026123871.1:30000-32500 GCF_025177605.1 Cucumis melo
TGTCCGCGCAAGCCCATCCGAGCATCAACTCGACACCCGCTCTCACTCCCCGCCCAACGGTCGGATGTGGCACTCCGACGAAACCAGTCCACCGAGCACAAAGCAATCGCAAGACATCTCGTATCTTCACGAACAAGCCCGCTTGGAGTGCACGCCCACACCGAGGTGCAAGCATTGTCCGCGCAAGCCCATTCGAGCATCAACTCGACACCCGCTCTCACTCCCTACCCGACGGACAAGCCCATCGTTATGGCCAAACCCCTCCACCAAGCACGAAGCAATTGCAAGACAAGCCCACTTGGAGTGCACGCCCACACCGAGGTGCAAGCATTGTCCAAGCAAAACCCATCCAAGAATGTCAATTTGACATCCCGCTCTCACTCCTTGCCCGACGTAGGGGCCCGGCATTCCATCGATTTTAACCAAACCCTTCCACCAAGCAAGAAGCAATCGCAAGACATCTCGTATCTTCATGAACAAACCCGCTTGGAGTGCACGCCGACACCGAGGTGCAAGCATTGTCCGCGCAAGCCCATCCGAGCATCAACTCGACACCCGCTCTCACTCCCCGCCCAACGGTCGGACGTGGCACTCCGATAAAACCCGTCCACCGAGCACAAAGCAATCGCAAGACATCTCATATCTTCACGAACAAGCCCGCTTGGAGTGCACGCCCACACCGAGGTGCAAGCATTGTCCGCGCAAGCCCATCCGAGCGTCAACTCGACACCCGCTCTCACTCCCTGCCCGACGGACAAGCCCATCGTTATGGCCAAACCCCTCCGCCAAGCACGAAACAATCGCCAAGACAAGCACACTTGGAGTGCACGCCCACACCGAGGTGCAAGCATTGTCCAAGCACGCCCATCCCGCTCTCACTCCTTGCCCGACGGTCGGATGTGGCACTCCGGCCGAACCCTTCGTCCACCAAGCACAAAGCAATCGCAAGTTATCTCGTCTCCTCACGAACAAGCCCGCTTGGAGTGCACGCCCACACCGAGGTGCAAGCATTGTCCGCGCAAGCCCATCCGAGCATCAACTCGACACCCACTCTCACTCGCCGCCGGCGGCCGGAGGTGGCACTCCGCCGGCGCCGACCCCCCAAGCATATGTGCCCATGATGGGCGCAATGTGCTTGAAGGGTCGGCGCCGCGGCATAGGGGTACCCCCGCGCCCCGCCCATGCAGGCAGGTCGCCCCCCTATATAGTACATTCTGGCTTTTTTGGGTCTGGCAGGCTTGCATATGAAAAAGCCGAAATGTCACACCATGCCATAAATCTTGATTGTGTTATTATTATGACCGGGACTTGATTGTATTATGTTTTAGACATTCAAATGAGTGTGGAAAACAAGTTTCATAATTTTTGAACCAACCAATAATATTTTATGAATTTTTATTGTTAAAAAATTAAAAATAATTTAAAAATAGTAAAACGTTTCCAAAAATACTAATTTTTGGAGGACATCCTTTGTTTACATTTTTTAGATCCCAGAAAAAATTTCATAACAATCCAAGCACTAGAACATAGGTTTGACATCACATTTGTGTGTTGAGTGGGCATTGCGGCACCCTGCGCGCGCGGCACCCTGCGCGCACGCCCCACGCAGACGCATGGCCATGCGGCGCGCGCGCCCATGGCCGTGCCGCATTCGTGCGCATGGGGGCGCGCATGCTGCATGCTCGGTGGGCATGTGGGCATGCACGGTGGGGGCACGGGTTTGTTCCAACAACCTCCATAGAGTTTTTTCCATGAATTCTAGACGTGGGTGGTCACGCCCAACGCAGACGCATGCTGCGCGCGGCTTGCGCGCACGTCCCACGTAGACGCCTGGGCATGCGGCGCGCGGACACACACCCGCAGACGCATGCCGCGCTTAGCACTCTGCGCGCACGCCCCACACACGCCCGAAGGGCATGGCGCATGGTGGGCACCCTAGGCGTTCGTGTGCAAGCCTCGGCCATGGGCATGCGGCGCGCGCCCCACACACGCCCCACTGCAGTCGCCTGGGCTTGCGGCGCACGCCCCACACACGCCCGTAGACGCATGGCGCGCGCGGCCCCCTGCGCGCACGCCCCCCGCAGACGCACGGGCATGCAGCGCGCGACTCACACAAACCCACTAACGCACGGCGCGCGCGCCCATGGCCGTGCTTTGTACTCGAAGGCCTCGGCCTTGGTCCTTGACTTGCACACGAGCACACTATCTTATTCTTGGGCATTCAAAGATGATTTGCTTCAACTTTTTTTCTAGTCCAAAGCCAACCCCTCACTAACACTTATGTTTTTCGTCCTTTTACATAAGATATGACCTCCATGGCAATTGGAAGAAATAAATGAGTTGTGTGTGGGTAGGGTCGAGATGAATCTCGGTGGATCTTGGCAACAAGGCTCATCTGCCACTTACAAGCCAAGCACGCACGCCCCTTAGACGGATCCCCACGCTCGCACAAGCATCGCGTGCGCGGCACCCTACGCGCACGCCCCACTGCAGTCGCATG
>NW_026123872.1:0-2500 GCF_025177605.1 Cucumis melo
TTCTCGGGCTCCGCTGTTATCTGCTACATTCAAAAGGGTTTGAGGTTGAATCATATTATTTTGGAATCTTTTCTTTCAATGCAAAGGGCGAAGTAAAAAAAAAAAAAAGAAATATTGTTTTTTCAAAAAAAAAAAAAAATAAATCTGCAATTGTTTTTTTTTCATCTTAAACAAAGATCGCTTTCCTTTGATTCTACATTTCTATCCCGAAGTAATGAATTGGGTTCGTATAGGCCATTTTGGATGCGCTATTGAAATAGCTTTTCTGGCTATATTTTCGGCTACTCCACTCATTTCATAAAGTATTCTACCTGGTTTAACAACAGCTACCCAATATTCGGGGGATCCTTTCCCTGAACCCATACGTGTTTCTGTGGGTCTTAGTGTAACGGGTTTGTCCGGAAATATACGTACCCATATTTTTCCACCGCGTCCGTGCATTTCGTGTCATTGCCCTTCGTCCGGCTTCGATTTGTCTCGATGTGATCCAAGCGGGTTCAAGTGCCTGAATAGCGTATCTCCCGAAGCAAATACTATTGCCTCGATAAGATATTCCTTTCATTCTTCCTCTATGGTGTTTACGGAATCTGGTTCTTTTGGGGTTATAGTTGATGGTTATTTCTAAATTCCATCTCTACTACAGAACCGGACATGAGAGTTTCTTCTCATCCAGCTCCTCGCGAATGAAACGATTCAAAAAATATACATGTATTTACTGATATTTTCTGAATAATAGATTCAATTATGGGATTTTTGATATTTCATTTAATCAATCTATTCGAAATTGTATATCTTCTTTTCTTTTGATAGAAAAACTAAACTGTTTATAGATTCTAGAATAATAGAATAAGTTTTTTTTATTATAGTTTTCTAAAAAATTATAGATAATATAATCTCGTTTGTTATTTTTTCTTTTATTATTAAGGTTATAACAAATCTTTATTTTGTTTTGCCTTTTTTTATCTATTATTATATTTGATCGACCCTAATTTAGAAAATATAATAAAATGGAAACGTTCGCGGGCGAATATTTACTCTTTTTATATATGTTTTTGGTTCTCGGGTTAGTTAGCCCATGAACCTACCTCTCATAATAAATGGATTGGGTCTTGGGTTCCTTCCGCCATCCTACCCAATGAATTATTAGGATTCGTTTTCAATAGAATATTATGTATTCACGGGTTCCCTCGTTCCCATCGCCTCTCGATTAATGGTTAGGTCTTAATTATACAATGGAGCCCGTAATAAAATTTGTTTTTGAGTCAATCTTCTCAGTCTTTATTGTCTCGGGGCTCTTGGCTTTTTTGTTCTATGAACAGATTCATCTAATTATGAATTCATCAGTCTTAATGCTTTATTACACTACCTTTTATGAGATGACCCATAGACCTTACATATTACGTATTGGAATGATATATCATTCATATTCTTTTTCTCTCTTTCTTTCACCCTTCCATTTATCCGCATACTTTTATTGCTTGACAACTCATAATCGGATTTTTTTTATGCAAAAAAGATTTCAGTTGCTACAATGATATGACCAATATAACATATCTTGACTGGTTGGTTTTTTTAGATCCAGATAATGCGAAGCGATGAGTTGGTTATTAGTTTTATAATTATTAGTTCAGATTATGTATGGGCTTATCCTTCTTTATTTTTTGGTTTTAATCCGAACATAAAAAAAACTGACGAGTCGCACACTAAGCATAGCAATTATCTCAAATGATTAATTTCATTTTTATTTAACCTTATAGAATTGCTCATTTTTTATTTAAACGAAAAAGACTGATTTGTCATTTCTTGGTCGATCATTGAATAAAACTTAAACACAAGTTGAGTAAGGGCTTATTATTGCTCGTCTACAAATATCCAAATTTTGATGCCTAATACCCCATAGATAGTTCCGAACTGGATAGCAACAATAATCAATTTTAGCTCGAATGGTTTGTAGAGGAACCCGTCCTTCTCTGATCCATTCGACACGTGCAATTTCTTTTCCGTCTATACGTCCGGCAATTTGTACTTGAATTCCCTTTGTACCCGCCTGTTCAGTTAATTCAATAGCTTTTTTCATTGCTTTGCGAAATGAAACTCTATTCTTTAATTGTCCGGCTATAATTCTGCGAGAATATTAGGGTGTCCATAAGGTTTCCTATTCTTGTAATAGCAATGTTAAGTTTTCGGTTCCCAGGAATTTAATTCTTTTTGTACATTCATCTGTAATTCTTCGATTTTTCGAGGACCCACCTTCTATTAATAACTTTGGGAATCCCATAAAGATTATCACTTGAATAAGATCAATTCTTTTTTGAATCTCGATACGTGCAATTCCTTCAACACCAGAAAATATTCTCATGTTTTTTTGTACATAATTCCGGATACAATCTCGTATTTTTTGATCTTCTTGTAAACCTTCAGAATATTTTTTGGGGTGTGCAAACCACAGAGAATGATGCCCTTGGGTTGCACCAAGTCTAAAACCGAGTGGATTTATTTT
>NW_026123873.1:0-110940 GCF_025177605.1 Cucumis melo
GCATTCCCGCTCGCGTTTTCTTGGGACGAGCACCGGAAGTCCTCGAGCTCAGCCCCGTTTCCTTCGCTGCAAGTGCATTTCCAGTGGTTTCTGACACCGGACGAGCGTTCCGCCACTCGTTGGAAGCTTCGGCCATCTTTTGGACCGTTTTGGGTCGCACCACAGTTCTCCCTCCAACGAGCTCGCTTCCCCGACCTATACCTCCGGAAAACGTGTCAGGGAGCATGCCAGGAGTGTGGGTTGAAGTCCTCGAGAGCACGAGACCCGAAGATCGAAAGACTTATGACCAATACGGAGCAAAGGGAAGAAACCGTCGGGGGACCGCTTTTTACCCCAGGACGAGAAAACTGAGTCCGGGGCATTCCCGCTCGCGTTTTCTTGGGACGAGCACCGGAAAGTCCTCGAGCTCAGCCCGTTTCCTTCGCTGCAAGTGCATTTCCAGTGGGTTTCTGACACCGGACGAGCGTTCGCCACTCGTTGGAAGCTTCGGCCATCTTTTGGACCGTTTTGGGTCGCACCACAGTTCTCCCTCCAACGAGCTCGCTTCCCGACCTATACCTCCGGAAAACGTGTCAGGGGAGCATGCCAGGAGTGTGGGTTGAAGTCCTCGGAGCACGAGACCCGAAGATCGAAAGACTTATGACCAATACGGAGCAAAGGGAAGAAACCGTCGGGGGACCGCTTTTTACCCCATGACGAGAAAACTGAGTCCGGGGCATTCCCGCTCGCGTTTTCTTGGGACGAGCACCGGAAGTCCTCGAGCTCAGCCCGTTTCCTTCGCTGCAAGTGCATTTCCAGTGGTTTCTGACACCGGACGAGCGTTCGCCACGCGTTGGAAGCTTCGGCCATCTTTTGGACCGTTTTTGGGTCGCACCACAGTTCTCCCTCCAACGAGCTCGCTTCCCGACCTATACCTCCGGAAAACGTGTCAGGGAGCATGCCAGGAGTGTGGGTTGAAGTCCTCGGAGCACGAGACCCGAAGATCGAAAGACTTATGACCAATACGGAGCAAAGGGAAGAAACCGTCGGGGGACCGCTTTTTACCCCAGGACGAGAAAACTGAGTCCGGGGCATTCCCGGCTCGCGTTTTCTTGGGACGAGCACCGGAAGTCCTCGAGCTCAGCCCGTTTCCTTCGCTGCAAGTGCATTCCAGTGGTTTCTGACACCGGACGAGCGTTCGCACACGCGTTGGAAGCTTCGGCCATCTTTTGACCGTTTTGGGTCGCACCACAGTTCTCCCTCCAACGAGCTCGCTTCCCGACCTATACCTCCGGAAAACGTGTCAGGGAGCATGCCAGGAGTGTGGGTTGAAGTCCCTCGGAGCACGAGACCCGAAGATCGAAAGACTTATGACCAATACGGAGCAAAGGGAAGAAACCGTCGGGGGACCGCTTTTTACCCCAGGACGAGAAAACTGAGTCCGGGGCATTCCCGCTCGCGGTTTTCTTGGGACGAGCACCGGAAGTCCTCGAGCTCAGCCCGTTTCCTTCGCTGCAAGTGCATTTCCAGTGGTTTTCTGACACCGGACGAGCGTTCGCCACTCGTTGGACAGCTTCGGCCATCTTTTGGACCGTTTTTGGGTCGCACCACAGTTCTCCCTCCAACGAGCTCGCTTCCCCCGACCTATACCTACCGGAAAACGTGTCAGGGAGCATGCCAGGAGTGTGGGTTGAAGTCCTCGGAGCACGAGACCCGAAGATCGAAAGACTTATGACCAATACGGAGCAAAGGGAAGAAACCGTCGGGGGACCGCTTTTTACCCCAGGACGAGAAAAACTGAGTCCGGGGCATTCCCGCTCGCGTTTTCTTGGGACGAGCACCGGAAGTCCTCGAGCTCAGCCCGTTTCCTTCGCTGCAAGTGCATTTCCAGTGGTTTTCTGACACCGGACGAGCGTTCGCCACTCGTTGGAAGCTTTCGGCCATCTTTTGGACCGTTTTGGGTCGCACCACAGTTCTCCCTCCAACGAGCTCGCTTCCCGACCTATACCTCCGGAAAACGTGTCAGGGAGCATGCCAGGAGTGTGGGTTGAAGTCCTCGGAGCACGAGACCCGAAGATCGAAAGACTTATGACCAATACGGAGCAAAGGGAAGAAACCGTCGGGGGACCGCTTTTTACCCCAGGACGAGAAAACTGAGTCCGGGGCATTCCCCGCTCGCGTTTTCTTGGGACGAGCACCGGAAGTCCTCGAGCTCAGCCCGTTTCCTTCGCTGCAAGTGCATTTCCAGTGGTTTCTGACACCGGACGAGCGTTCGCCACTCGTTGGAAGCTTCGGCCATCTTTTGGACCGTTTTGGGTCGCACCACAGTTCCTCCCTCCAACGAGCTCGCTTCCCGACCTATACCTCCGGAAAAACGTGTCAGGGAGCATGCCAGGAGTGTGGGGTTGAAGTCCTCGGAGCACGAGACCCGAAGATCGAAAGACTTATGACCAATACGGAGCAAAGTGAAGAAACCGTCGGGGGACCGCTTTTTACCCCAGGACGAGTAAACTGAGTCCGGGGCATTCCCCGCTCGCGTTTTCTTGGGACGAGCACCGGAAGTCCTCGAGCTCAGCCCGTTTCCTTCGCTGCAAGTGCATTTCCAGTGGTTTCTGACACCGGACGAGCGTTCGCCACTCGTTGGAAGCTTCGGCCATCTTTTGGACCGTTTTGGGTCGCACCACAGTTCTCCCTCCAACGAGCTCGCTTCCCGACCTATACCTCCGGAAAACGTGTCAGGGAGCATGCCAGGAGTGTGGGTTGAAGGAGTGTGGGTTGAAGTCCTCGGAGCACGAGACCCGAAGATCGAAAGACTTATGACCAATACGGAGCAAAGGGAAGAAACCGTCGGGGGACCGCTTTTTACCGCAGGACGAGAAAACTGAGTCCGGGGCATTCCCGCTCGCGTTTTCTTTGGACGAGCACCGGAAGTCCTCGAGCTCAGCCCGTTTCCTTCGCTGCAAGTGCATTTCCAGTGGTTTCTGACACCGGACGAGCGTTCGCCACTCGTTGGAAGCTTCGGCCATCTTTTGGACCGTTTTGGGTCGCACCACAGTTCTCCCTCCAACGAGCTCGCTTCCCGACCTATACCTCCGGAAAACGTGTCAGGGAGCATGCCAGGAGTGTGGGTTGAAGTCCTCGGAGCACGAGACCCGAAGATCGAAAGACTTATGACCAATACGGAGCAAAGGGAAGAAACCGTCGGGGGACCGCTTTTTACCCCAGGACGAGAAAACTGAGTCCGGGGCATTCCCGCTCGCGTTTTCTTGGGACGAGCACCGGAAGTCCTCGAGCTCAGCCCGTTTCCTTCGCTGCAAGTGCATTTCCAGTGGTTTCTGACACCGGACGAGCGTTCGCCACTCGTTGGAAGCTTCGGCCATCTTTTGGACCGTTTTGGGTCGCACCACAGTTCTCCCTCCAACGAGCTCGCTTCCCGACCTATACCTCCGGAAAACGTGTCAGGGAGCATGCCAGGAGTGTGGGTTGAAGTCCTCGGAGCACGAGACCCGAAGATCGAAAGACTTATGACCAATACCGAGCAAAGGGAAGAAACCGTCGGGGGACCGCTTTTTACCCCAGGACGAGAAAACTGAGTCCGGGGCATTCCCGCTCGCGTTTTCTTGGGACGAGCACCGGAAGTCCTCGAGCTCAGCCCGTTTCCTTCGCTGCAAGTGCATTTCTAGTGGTTTCTGACACCGGACGAGCGTTCGCCACTCGTTGGAAGCTTCGGCCATCTTTTGGACCGTTTTGGGTCGCACCACAGTTCTCCCTCCAACGAGCTCGCTTCCCGACCTATACCTCCGGGAAACGTGTCAGGGAGCATGCCAGGAGTGTGGGTTGAAGTCCTCGGAGCACGAGACCCGAAGATCGAAAGACTTATGACCAATACGGAGCAAAGGGAAGAAACCGTCGGGGGACCGCTTTTTACCCCAGGACGAGAAAACTGAGTCCGGGGCATTCCCGCTCGCGTTTTCTTGGGACGAGCACCGGAAGTCCTCGAGCTCAGCCCGTTTCCTTCGCTGCAAGTGCATTTCCAGTGGTTTCTGACACCGGACGAGCGTTCGCCACTCGTTGGAAGCTTCGGCCATCTTTTGGACCGTTTTGGGTCGCACCACAGTTCTCCCTCCAACGAGCTCGCTTCCCGACCTATACCTCCGGAAAACGTGTCAGGGAGCATGCCAGGAGTGTGGGTTGAAGTCCTCGGAGCACGAGACCCGAAGATCGAAAGACTTATGACCAATACGGAGCAAAGGGAAGAAACCGTCGGGGGACCGCTTTTTACCCCAGGACGAGAAAACTGAGTCCGGGGCATTCCCGCTCGCGTTTTCTTGGGACGAGCACCGGAAGTCCTCGAGCTCAGCCCGTTTCCTTCGCTGCAAGTGCATTTCCAGTGGTTTCTGACACCGGACGAGCGTTCGCCACTCGTTGGAAGCTTCGGCCATCTTTTGGACCGTTTTGGGTCGCACCACAGTTCTCCCTCCAACGAGCTCGCTTCCCGACCTATACCTCCGGAAAACGTGTCAGGGAGCATGCCAGGAGTGTGGGTTGAAGTCCTCGGAGCACGAGACCCGAAGATCGAAAGACTTATGACCAATACGGAGCAAAGGGAAGAAACCGTCGGGGGACCGCTTTTTACCCCAGGACGAGAAAACTGAGTCCGGGGCATTCCCGCTCGCGTTTTCTTGGGACGAGCACCGGAAGTCCTCGAGCTCAGCCCGTTTCCTTCGCTGCAAGTGCATTTCCAGTGGTTTCTGACACCGGACGAGCGTTCGCCACTCGTTGGAAGCTTCGGCCATCTTTTGGACCGTTTTGGGTCGCACCACAGTTCTCCCTCCAACGAGCTCGCTTCCCGACCTATACCTCCGGAAAACGTGTCAGGGAGCATGCCAGGAGTGTGGGTTGAAGTCCTCGGAGCACGAGACCCGAAGATCGAAAGACTTATGACCAATACGGAGCAAAGGGAAGAAACCGTCGGGGGACCGCTTTTTACCCCAGGACGAGAAAACTGAGTCCGGGGCATTCCCGCTCGCGTTTTCTTGGGACGAGCACCGGAAGTCCTCGAGCTCAGCCCGTTTCCTTCGCTGCAAGTGCATTTCCAGTGGTTTCTGACACCGGACGAGCGTTCGCCACTCGTTGGAAGCTTCGGCCATCTTTTGGACCGTTTTGGGTCGCACCACAGTTCTCCCTCCAACGAGCTCGCTTCCCGACCTATACCTCCGGAAAACGTGTCAGGGAGCATGCCAGGAGTGTGGGTTGAAGTCCTCGGAGCACGAGACCCGAAGATCGAAAGACTTATGACCAATACGGAGCAAAGGGAAGAAACCGTCGGGGGACCGCTTTTTACCCCAGGACGAGAAAACTGAGTCCGGGGCATTCCCGCTCGCGTTTTCTTGGGACGAGCACCGGAAGTCCTCGAGCTCAGCCCGTTTCCTTCGCTGCAAGTGCATTTCCAGTGGTTTCTGACACCGGACGAGCGCTCGCCACTCGTTGGAAACTTCGGCCATCTTTTGGACCGTTTTGGGTCGCACCACAGTTCTCCCTCCAACGAGCTCGCTTCCCGACCTATACCTCCGGAAAACGTGTCAGGGAGCATGCCAGGAGTGTGGGTTGAAGTCCTCGGAGCACGAGACCCGAAGATCGAAAGACTTATGACCAATACGGAGCAAAGGGAAGAAACCGTCGGGGGACCGCTTTTTACCCCAGGACGAGAAAACTGAGTCCGGGGCATTCCCGCTCGCATTTTCTTGGGACGAGCACCGGAAGTCCTCGAGCTCAGCCCGTTTCCTTCGCTGCAAGTGCATTTCCAGTGGTTTCTGACACCGGACGAGCGCTCGCCACTCGTTGGAAGCTTCGGCCATCTTTTGGACCGTTTTGGGTCGCACCACAGTTCTCCCTCCAACGAGCTCGCTTCCCGACCTATACCTCCGGAAAACGTGTCAGGGAGCATGCCAGGAGTGTGGGTTGAAGTCCTCGGAGCACGAGACCCGAAGATCGAAAGACTTATGACCAATACGAAGCAAAGGGAAGAAACCGTCGCGGGACCGCTTTTTACCCCAGGACGAGAAAACTGAGTCCGGGGCATTCCCGCTCGCGTTTTCTTGGGACGAGCACCGGAAGTCCTCGAGCTCAGCCCGTTTCCTTCGCTGCAAGTGCATTTCCAGTGGTTTCTGACACCGGACGAGCGCTCGCCACTCGTTGGAAACTTCGGCCATCTTTTGGACCGTTTTGGGTCGCACCACAGTTCTCCCTCCAACGAGCTCGCTTCCCGACCTATACCTCCGGAAAACGTGTCAGGGAGCATGCCAGGAGTGTGGGTTGAAGTCCTCGGAGCACGAGACCCGAAGATCGAAAGACTTAGGACCAATACGGAGCAAAGGGAAGAAACCGTCGGGGGACCGCTTTTTACCCCAGGACGAGAAAACTGAGTCCGGGGCATTCCCGCTCGCATTTTCTTGGGACGAGCACCGGAAGTCCTCGAGCTCAGCCCGTTTCCTTCGCTGCAAGTGCATTTCCAGTGGTTTCTGACACCGGACGAGCGCTCGCCACTCGTTGGAAGCTTCAGCCATCTTTTGGACCGTTTTGGGTCGCACCACAGTTCTCCCTCCAACGAGCTCGCTTCTCGACCTATACCTCCGGAAAACGTGTCAGGGAGCATGCCAGGAGTGTGGGTTGAAGTCCTCGGAGCACGAGACCCGAAGCTCGAAAGACTTACGACCAATTCGGAGCAAAGGGAAGAAACCGTCGCGGGACCGCTTTTTACCCCAGGACGAGAAAACTGAGTCCGGGGCATTCCCGCTCGCGTCTTCTTGGGACGAGCACCGGAAGTCCTCGAGCTCAGCCCGTTTCCTTCGCTGCAAGTGCATTTCCAGTGGTTTCTGACACCGGACGAGCGTTCGCCACTCGTTGGAAGCTTCGGCCATCTTTTGGACCGTTTTGGGTCGCACCACAGTTCTCCCTCCAACGAGCTCGCTTCTCGACCTATACCTCCGGAAAACGTGTCAGGGAGCATGCCAGGAGTGTGGGTTGAAGTCCTCGGAGCACGAGACCCGAAGATCGAAAGACTTACGACTAATACGGAGCAAAGGGAAGAAACCGTCGGGGGACCTCTTTTTACCCCAGGACGAGAAAACTGAGTCCGGGGCATTCCCGCTCGCGTTTTCTTGGGACGAGCACCGGAAGTCCTCGAGCTCAGCCCGTTTCCTTCGCTGCAAGTGCATTTCCAGTGGTTTCTGACACCGGACGAGCGTTCGCCACTCGTTGGAAGCTTCGGCCATCTTTTGGACCGTTTTGGGTCGCACCACAGTTCTCCCTCCAACGAGCTCGCTTCCAGACCTATACCTCCGGAAAACGTGTCAGGGAGCATGCCAGGAGTGTGGGTTGAAGTCCTCGGAGCACGAGACTCGAAGATCGAAAGACTTATGACCAATACGGAGCAAAGGGAAGAAACCGTCGGGGGACCGCTTTTTACCCCAGGACGAGAAAACTGAGTCTGGGGCATTCCCGCTCGCGTTTTCTTGGGACGAGCACCGGAAGTCCTCGAGCTCAGCCCGTTTCCTTCGCTGCAAGTGCATTTCCAGTGGTTTCTGACACCGGACGAGCGTTCGCCACTCGTTGGAAGCTTCGGCCATCTTTTGGACCGTTTTGGGTCGCACCACAGTTCTCCCTCCAACGAGCTCGCTTCCCGACCTATACCTCCGGAAAACGTGTCAGGGAGCATGCCAGGAGTGTGGGTTGAAGTCCTCGGAGCACGAGACCCGAAGATCGAAAGACTTATGACCAATACGGAGCAAAGGGAAGAAACCGTCGGGGGACCGCTTTTTACCCCAGGACGAGAAAACTGAGTCCGGGGCATTCCCGCTCGCGTTTTCTTGGGACGAGCACCGGAAGTCCTCGAGCTCAGCCCGTTTCCTTCGCTGCAAGTGCATTTCCAGTGGTTTCTGACACCGGACGAGCGTTCGCCACTCGTTGGAAGCTTCGGCCATCTTTTGGACCGTTTTGGGTCGCACCACAGTTCTCCCTCCAACGAGCTCGCTTCCCGACCTATACCTCCGGAAAACGTGTCAGGGAGCATGCCAGGAGTGTGGGTTGAAGTCCTCGGAGCACGAGACCCGAAGATCGAAAGACTTACGACCAATACGGAGCAAAGGGAAGAAACCGTCGGGGGACCGCTTTTTACCCCAGGACGAGAAAACTGAGTCCGGGGCATTCCCGCTCGCGTTTTCTTGGGACGAGCACCGGAAGTCCTCGAGCTCAGCCCGTTTCCTTCGCTGCAAGTGCATTTCCAGTGGTTTCTGACACCGGACGAGCGTTCGCCACTCGTTGGAAGCTTCGGCCATCTTTTGGACCGTTTTGGGTCGCACCACAGTTCTCCCTCCAACGAGCTCGCTTCCCGACCTATACCTCCGGAAAACGTGTCAGGGAGCATGCCAGGAGTGTGGGTTGAAGTCCTCGGAGCACGAGACCCGAAGATCGAAAGACTTACGACCAATACGGAGCAAACGGAAGAAACCGTCGGGGGACCGCTTTTTACCCCAGGACGAGAAAACTGAGTCCGGGGCATTCCCGCTCGCGTTTTCTTAGGACGAGCACCGGTAGTCCTCGAGCTCAGCCCGTTTCCTTCGCTGCAAGTGCATTTCCAGTGGTTTCTGACACCGGACGAGCGTTCGCCACTCGTTGGAAGCTTCGGCCATCTTTTGGACCGTTTTGGGTCGCACCACAGTTCTCCCTCCAACGAGCTCGATTCCCGACCTATACCTCCGGAAAACGTGTCAGGGAGCATGCCAGGAGTGTGGGTTGAAGTCCTCGGAGCACGAGACCCGAAGATCGAAAGACTTACGACCAATACGGAGCAAAGGGAAGAAACCGTCGGGGGACCGCTTTTTACCCCAGGACGAGAAAACTGAGTCCGGGGCATTCCCGCTCGCGTTTTCTTGGGACGAGCACCGGAAGTCCTCGAGCTCAGCCCGTTTCCTTCACTGCAAGTGCATTTCCAGTGGTTTCTGACACCGGACGAGCGTTCGCCACTCGTTGGAAGCTTCGGCCATCTTTTGGACCGTTTTGGGTCGCACCACAGTTCTCCCTCCAACGAGCTCGCTTCCCGACCTATACCTCCGGAAAACGTGTCAGGGAGCATGCCAGGAGTGTGGGTTGAAGTCCTCGGAGCACGAGACCCGAAGATCGAAAGACTTACGACCAATACGGAGCAAACGGAAGAAACCGTCGGGGGACCGCTTTTTACCCCAGGACGAGAAAACTGAGTCCGGGGCATTCCCGCTCGCGTTTTCTTAGGACGAGCACCGGTAGTCCTCGAGCTCAGCCCGTTTCCTTCGCTGCAAGTGCATTTCCAGTGGTTTCTGACACCGGACGAGCGTTCGCCACTCGTTGGAAGCTTCGGCCATCTTTTGGACCGTTTTGGGTCGCACCACAGTTCTCCCTCCAACGAGCTCGATTCCCGACCTATACCTCCGGAAAACGTGTCAGGGAGCATGCCAGGAGTGTGGGTTGAAGTCCTCGGAGCACGAGACCCGAAGATCGAAAGACTTACGACCAATACGGAGCAAAGGGAAGAAACCGTCGGGGGACCGCTTTTTACCCCAGGACGAGAAAACTGAGTCCGGGGCATTCCCGCTCGCGTTTTCTTGGGACGAGCACCGGAAGTCCTCGAGCTCAGCCCGTTTCCTTCACTGCAAGTGCATTTCCAGTGGTTTCTGACACCGGACGAGCGTTCGCCACTCGTTGGAAGCTTCGGCCATCTTTTGGACCGTTTTGGGTCGCACCACAGTTCTCCCTCCAACGAGCTCGCTTCCCGACCTATACCTCCGGAAAACGTGTCAGGGAGCATGCCAGGAGTGTGGGTTGAAGTCCTCGGAGCACGAGACCCGAAGATCGAAAGACTTACGACCAATACGGAGCAAAGGGAAGAAACCGTCGGGGGACCGCTTTTTACCCCAGGACGAGAAAACTGAGTCCGGGGCATTCCCGCTCGCGTTTTCTTGGGACGAGCACCGAAAGTCCTCGAGCTCAGCCCGTTTCCTTCGCTGCAAGTGCATTTCCAGTGGTTTCTGACACCGGACGAGCGTTCGCCACTCGTTGGAAGCTTCGGCCATCTTTTGGACCGTTTTGGGTCGCACCATAGTTCTCCCTCCAACGAGCTCGATTCCCGACCTATACCTCCGGCAAACGTGTCAGGGAGCATGCCAGGAGTGTGGGTTGAAGTCCTCGGAGCACGAGACCCGAAGATCGAAAGACTTACGACCAATACGGAGCAAAGGGAAGAAACCGTCGGGGGACCGCTTTTTACCCCAGGACGAGAAAACTGAGTCCGGGGCATTCCCGCTCGCGTTTTCTTGGGACGAGCACCGGAAGTCCTCGAGCTCAGCCCGTTTCCTTCGCTACAAGTGCATTTCCAGTGGTTTCTGACACCGGACGAGCGTTCGCCACTCGTTGGAAGCTTCGGCCATCTTTTGGACCGTTTTGGGTCGCACCACAGTTCTCCCTCCAACGAGCTCGCTTCCCGACCTATACCTCCGGAAAACGTGTCAGGGAGCATGCCAGGAGTGTGGGTTGAAGTCCTCGGAGCACGAGACCCGAAGATCGAAAGACTTACGACCAATACGGAGCAAAGGGAAGAAACCGTCGGGGGACCGCTTTTTACCCCAGGACGAGAAAACTGAGTCCGGGGCATTCCCGCTCGCGTTTTCTTGGGACGAGCACCGGAAGTCCTCGAGCTCAGCCCGTTTCCTTCGCTGCAAGTGCATTTCCAGTGGTTTCTGACACCGGACGAGCGTTCGCCACTCGTTGGAAGCTTCGGCCATCTTTTGGACCGTTTTGGGTCGCACCACAGTTCTCCCTCCAACGAGCTCGCTTCCCGACCTATACCTCCGGAAAACGTGTCAGGGAGCATGCCAGGAGTGTGGGTTGAAGTCCTCGGAGCACGAGACCCGAAGATCGAAAGACTTATGACCAATACGGAGCAAAGGGAAGAAACCGTCGGGGGACCGCTTTTTACCCCAGGACGAGAAAACTGAGTCCGGGGCATTCCCGCTCGCGTTTTCTTGGGACGAGCACCGGAAGTCCTCGAGCTCAGCCCGTTTCCTTCGCTGCAAGTGCATTTCCAGTGGTTTCTGACACCGGACGACCGTTCGCCACTCGTTGGAAGCTTCGGCCATCTTTTGGACCGTTTTGGATCGCACCACAGTTCTCCCTCCAACGAGCTCGCTTCCCGACCTATACCTCCGGAAAACGTGTCAGGGAGCATGCCAGGAGTGTGGGTTGAAGTCCTCGGAGCACGAGACCCGAAGATCGAAAGACTTATGACCAATACGGAGCAAAGGGAAGAAACCGTCGGGGGACCGCTTTTTACCCCAGGACGAGAAAACTGAGTCCGGGGCATTCCCGCTCGCGTTTTCTTGGGACGAGCACCGGAAGTCCTCGAGCTCAGCCCGTTTCCTTCGCTGCAAGTGCATTTCCAGTGGTTTCTGACACCGGACGAGCGTTCGCCACTCGTTGGAAGCTTCGGCCATCTTTTGGACCGTTTTGGGTCGCACCACAGTTCTCCCTCCAACGAGCTCGCTTCCCGACCTATACCTCCGGAAAACGTGTCAGGGAGCATGCCAGGAGTGTGGGTTGAAGTCCTCGGAGCACGAGACCCGAAGATCGAAAGACTTATGACCAATACGGAGCAAAGGGAAGAAACCGTCGGGGGACCGCTTTTTACCCCAGGACGAGAAAACTGAGTCCGGGGCATTCCCGCTCGCGTTTTCTTGGGACGAGCACCGGAAGTCCTCGAGCTCAGCCCGTTTCCTTCACTGCAAGTGCATTTCCAGTGGTTTCTGACACCGGACGAGCGTTCGCCACTCGTTGGAAGCTTCGGCCATCTTTTGGACCGTTTTGGGTCGCACCACAGTTCTCCCTCCAACGAGCTCGCTTCCCGACCTATACCTCCGGAAAACGTGTCAGGGAGCATGCCAGGAGTGTGGGTTGAAGTCCTCGGAGCACGAGACCCGAAGATCGAAAGACTTACGACCAATACGGAGCAAAGGGAAGAAACCGTCGGGGGACCGCTTTTTACCCCAGGACGAGAAAACTGAGTCCGGGGCATTCCCGCTCGCGTTTTCTTGGGACGAGCACCGAAAGTCCTCGAGCTCAGCCCGTTTCCTTCGCTGCAAGTGCATTTCCAGTGGTTTCTGACACCGGACGAGCGTTCGCCACTCGTTGGAAGCTTCGGCCATCTTTTGGACCGTTTTGGGTCGCACCATAGTTCTCCCTCCAACGAGCTCGATTCCCGACCTATACCTCCGGCAAACGTGTCAGGGAGCATGCCAGGAGTGTGGGTTGAAGTCCTCGGAGCACGAGACCCGAAGATCGAAAGACTTACGACCAATACGGAGCAAAGGGAAGAAACCGTCGGGGGACCGCTTTTTACCCCAGGACGAGAAAACTGAGTCCGGGGCATTCCCGCTCGCGTTTTCTTGGGACGAGCACCGGAAGTCCTCGAGCTCAGCCCGTTTCCTTCGCTACAAGTGCATTTCCAGTGGTTTCTGACACCGGACGAGCGTTCGCCACTCGTTGGAAGCTTCGGCCATCTTTTGGACCGTTTTGGGTCGCACCACAGTTCTCCCTCCAACGAGCTCGCTTCCCGACCTATACCTCCGGAAAACGTGTCAGGGAGCATGCCAGGAGTGTGGGTTGAAGTCCTCGGAGCACGAGACCCGAAGATCGAAAGACTTACGACCAATACGGAGCAAAGGGAAGAAACCGTCGGGGGACCGCTTTTTACCCCAGGACGAGAAAACTGAGTCCGGGGCATTCCCGCTCGCGTTTTCTTGGGACGAGCACCGGAAGTCCTCGAGCTCAGCCCGTTTCCTTCGCTGCAAGTGCATTTCCAGTGGTTTCTGACACCGGACGAGCGTTCGCCACTCGTTGGAAGCTTCGGCCATCTTTTGGACCGTTTTGGGTCGCACCACAGTTCTCCCTCCAACGAGCTCGCTTCCCGACCTATACCTCCGGAAAACGTGTCAGGGAGCATGCCAGGAGTGTGGGTTGAAGTCCTCGGAGCACGAGACCCGAAGATCGAAAGACTTATGACCAATACGGAGCAAAGGGAAGAAACCGTCGGGGGACCGCTTTTTACCCCAGGACGAGAAAACTGAGTCCGGGGCATTCCCGCTCGCGTTTTCTTGGGACGAGCACCGGAAGTCCTCGAGCTCAGCCCGTTTCCTTCGCTGCAAGTGCATTTCCAGTGGTTTCTGACACCGGACGACCGTTCGCCACTCGTTGGAAGCTTCGGCCATCTTTTGGACCGTTTTGGGTCGCACCACAGTTCTCCCTCCAACGAGCTCGCTTCCCGACCTATACCTCCGGAAAACGTGTCAGGGAGCATGCCAGGAGTGTGGGTTGAAGTCCTCGGAGCACGAGACCCGAAGATCGAAAGACTTATGACCAATACGGAGCAAAGGGAAGAAACCGTCGGGGGACCGCTTTTTACCCCAGGACGAGAAAACTGAGTCCGGGGCATTCCCGCTCGCGTTTTCTTGGGACGAGCACCGGAAGTCCTCGAGCTCAGCCCGTTTCCTTCGCTGCAAGTGCATTTCCAGTGGTTTCTGACACCGGACGAGCGTTCGCCACTCGTTGGAAGCTTCGGCCATCTTTTGGACCGTTTTGGGTCGCACCACAGTTCTCCCTCCAACGAGCTCGCTTCCCGACCTATACCTCCGGAAAACGTGTCAGGGAGCATGCCAGGAGTGTGGGTTGAAGTCCTCGGAGCACGAGACCCGAAGATCGAAAGACTTATGACCAATACGGAGCAAAGGGAAGAAACCGTCGGGGGACCGCTTTTTACCCCAGGACGAGAAAACTGAGTCCGGGGCATTCCCGCTCGCGTTTTCTTGGGACGAGCACCGGAAGTCCTCGAGCTCAGCCCGTTTCCTTCGCTGCAAGTGCATTTCCAGTGGTTTCTGACACCGGACGAGCGTTCGCCACTCGTTGGAAGCTTCGGCCATCTTTTGGACCGTTTTGGGTCGCACCACAGTTCTCCCTCCAACGAGCTCGCTTCCCGACCTATACCTCCGGAAAACGTGTCAGGGAGCATGCCAGGAGTGTGGGTTGAAGTCCTCGGAGCACGAGACCCGAAGATCGAAAGACTTATGACCAATACGGAGCAAAGGGAAGAAACCGTCGGGGGACCGCTTTTTACCCCAGGACGAGAAAACTGAGTCCGGGGCATTCCCGCTCGCGTTTTCTTGGGACGAGCACCGGAAGTCCTCGAGCTCAGCCCGTTTCCTTCGCTGCAAGTGCATTTCCAGTGGTTTCTGACACCGGACGAGCGTTCGCCACTCGTTGGAAGCTTCGGCCATCTTTTGGACCGTTTTGGGTCGCACCACAGTTCTCCCTCCAACGAGCTCGCTTCCCGACCTATACCTCCGGAAAACGTGTCAGGGAGCATGCCAGGAGTGTGGGTTGAAGTCCTCGGAGCACGAGACCCGAAGATCGAAAGACTTATGACCAATACGGAGCAAAGGGAAGAAACCGTCGGGGGACCGCTTTTTACCCCAGGACGAGAAAACTGAGTCCGGGGCATTCCCGCTCGCGTTTTCTTGGGACGAGCACCGGAAGTCCTCGAGCTCAGCCCGTTTCCTTCGCTGCAAGTGCATTTCCAGTGGTTTCTGACACCGGACGAGCGTTCGCCACTCGTTGGAAGCTTCGGCCATCTTTTGGACCGTTTTGGGTCGCACCACAGTTCTCCCTCCAACGAGCTCGCTTCCCGACCTATACCTCCGGAAAACGTGTCAGGGAGCATGCCAGGAGTGTGGGTTGAAGTCCTCGGAGCACGAGACCCGAAGATCGAAAGACTTATGACCAATACGGAGCAAAGGGAAGAAACCGTCGGGGGACCGCTTTTTACCCCAGGACGAGAAAACTGAGTCCGGGGCATTCTCGCTCGCGTTTTCTTGGGACGAGCACCGGAAGTCCTCGAGCTCAGCCCGTTTCCTTCGCTGCAAGTGCATTTCCAGTGGTTTCTGACACCGGACGAGCGTTCGCCACTCGTTGGAAGCTTCGGCCATCTTTTGGACCGTTTTGGGTCGCACCACAGTTCTCCCTCCAACGAGCTCGCTTCCCGACCTATACCTCCGGAAAACGTGTCAGGGAGCATGCCAGGAGTGTGGGTTGAAGTCCTCGGAGCACGAGACCCGAAGATCGAAAGACTTATGACCAATACGGAGCAAAGGGAAGAAACCGTCGGGGGACCGCTTTTTACCCCAGGACGAGAAAACTGAGTCCGGGGCATTCCCGCTCGCGTTTTCTTGGGACGAGCACCGGAAGTCCTCGAGCTCAGCCCGTTTCCTTCGCTGCAAGTGCATTTCCAGTGGTTTCTGACACCGGACGAGCGTTCGCCACTCGTTGGAAGCTTCGGCCATCTTTTGGACCGTTTTGGGTCGCACCACAGTTCTCCCTCCAACGAGCTCGCTTCCCGACCTATACCTCCGGAAAACGTGTCAGGGAGCATGCCAGGAGTGTGGGTTGAAGTCCTCGGAGCACGAGACCCGAAGATCGAAAGACTTATGACCAATACGGAGCAAAGGGAAGAAACCGTCGGGGGACCGCTTTTTACCCCAGGACGAGAAAACTGAGTCCGGGGCATTCCCGCTCGCGTTTTCTTGGGACGAGCACCGGAAGTCCTCGAGCTCAGCCCGTTTTCTTCGCTGCAAGTGCATTTCCAGTGGTTTCTGACACCGGACGAGCGTTCGCCACTCGTTGGAAGCTTCGGCCATCTTTTGGACCGTTTTGGGTCGCACCACAGTTCTCCCTCCAACGAGCTCGCTTCCCGACCTATACCTCCGGAAAACGTGTCAGGGAGCATGCCAGGAGTGTGGGTTGAAGTCCTCGGAGCACGAGACCCGAAGATCGAAAGACTTATGACCAATACGGAGCAAAGGGAGAAACCGTCGGGGGACCGCTTTTTACCCCAGGACGAGAAAACTGAGTCCGGGGCATTCCCGCTCGCGTTTTCTTGGGACGAGCACCGGAAGTCCTCGAGCTCAGCCCGTTTCCTTCGCTGCAAGTGCATTTCCAGTGGTTTCTGACACCGGACGAGCGTTCGCCACTCGTTGGAAGCTTCGGCCATCTTTTGGACCGTTTTGGGTCGCACCACAGTTCTCCCTCCAACGAGCTCGCTTCCCGACCTATACCTCCGGAAAACGTGTCAGGGAGCATGCCAGGAGTGTGGGTTGAAGTCCTCGGAGCACGAGACCCGAAGATCGAAAGACTTATGACCAATACGGAGCAAAGGGAAGAAACCGTCGGGGGACCGCTTTTTACCCCAGGACGAGAAAACTGAGTCCGGGGCATTCCCGCTCGCGTTTTCTTGGGACGAGCACCGGAAGTCCTCGAGCTCAGCCCGTTTCCTTCGCTGCAAGTGCATTTCCAGTGGTTTCTGACACCGGACGAGCGTTCGCCACTCGTTGGAAGCTTCGGCCATCTTTTGGACCGTTTTGGGTCGCACCACAGTTCTCCCTCCAACGAGCTCGCTTCCCGACCTATACCTCCGGAAAACGTGTCAGGGAGCATGCCAGGAGTGTGGGTTGAAGTCCTCGGAGCACGAGACCCGAAGATCGAAAGACTTATGACCAATACGGAGCAAAGGGAAGAAACCGTCGGGGGACCGCTTTTTACCCCAGGACGAGAAAACTGAGTCCGGGGCATTCCCGCTCGCGTTTTCTTGGGACGAGCACCGGAAGTCCTCGAGCTCAGCCCGTTTCCTTCGCTGCAAGTGCATTTCCAGTGGTTTCTGACACCGGACAAGCGTTCGCCACTCGTTGGAAGCTTCGGCCATCTTTTGGACCGTTTTGGGTCGCACCACAGTTCTCCCTCCAACGAGCTCGCTTCCCGACCTATACCTCCGGAAAACGTGTCAGGGAGCATGCCAGGAGTGTGGGTTGAAGTCCTCGGAGCACGAGACCCGAAGATCGAAAGACTTATGACCAATACGGAGCAAAGGGAAGAAACCGTCGGGGGACCGCTTTTTACCCCAGGACGAGAAAACTGAGTCCGGGGCATTCCCGCTCGCGTTTTCATGGGACGAGCACCGGAAGTCCTCGAGCTCAGCCCGTTTCCTTCGCTGCAAGTGCATTTCCAGTGGTTTCTGACACCGGACGAGCGTTCGCCACTCGTTGGAAGCTTCGGCCATCTTTTGGACCGTTTTGGGTCGCACCACAGTTGTCCCTCCAACGAGCTCGCTTCCCGACCTATACCTCCGGAAAACGTGTCAGGGAGCATGCCAGGAGTGTGGGTTGAAGTCCTCGGAGCACGAGACCCGAAGATCGAAAGACTTATGACCAATACGGAGCAAAGGGAAGAAACCGTCGGGGGACCGCTTTTTACCCCAGGACGAGAAAACTGAGTCCGGGGCATTCCCGCTCGCGTTTTCTTGGGACGAGCACCGGAAGTCCTCGAGCTCAGCCCGTTTCCTTCGCTGCAAGTGCATTTCCAGTGGTTTCTGACACCGGACGAGCGTTCGCCACTCGTTGGAAGCTTCGGCCATCTTTTGGACCGTTTTGGGTCGCACCACAGTTCTCCCTCCAACGAGCTCGCTTCCCGAACTATACCTCTGGAAAACGTGTCAGGGAGCATGCCAGGAGCGTGGGTTGAAGTCCTCGGAGCACGAGACCCGAAGATCGAAAGACTTATGACCAATACGGAGCAAAGGGAAGAAACCGTCGGGGGACCGCTTTTTACCCCAGGACGAGAAAACTGAGTCTGGGGCATTCCCGCTCGCGTTTTCTTGGGACGAGCACCGGAAGTCCTCGAGCTCAGCCCGTTTCCTTCGCTGCAAGTGCATTTCCAGTGGTTTCTGACACCGGACGAGCGTTCGCCACTCGTTGGAAGCTTCGGCCATCTTTTGGACCGTTTTGGGTCGCACCACAGTTCTCCCTCCAACGAGCTCGCTTCCCGACCTATACCTCCGGAAAACGTGTCAGGGAGCATGCCAGGAGCGTGGGTTGAAGTCCTCGGAGCACGAGACCCGAAGATCGAAAGACTTATGACCAATACGGAGCAAAGGGAAGAAACCGTCGGGGGACCGCTTTTTACCCCAGGACGAGAAAACTGAGTCCGGGGCATTCCCGCTCGCGTTTTCTTGGGACGAGCACCGGAAGTCCTCGAGCTCAGCCCGTTTCCTTCGCTGCAAGTGCATTTCCAGTGGTTTCTGACACCGGACGAGCGTTCGCCACTCGTTGGAAGCTTCGGCCATCTTTTGGACCGTTTTGGGTCGCACCACAGTTCTCCCTCCAACGAGCTCGCTTCCCGACGTATACCTCCGGAAAACGTGTCAGGGAGCATGCCAGGAGTGTGGGTTGAAGTCCTCGGAGCACGAGACCCGAAGATCGAAAGACTTATGACCAATACGGAGCAAAGGGAAGAAACCGTCGGGGGACCGCTTTTTACCCCAGGACGAGAAAACTGAGTCCGGGGCATTCCCGCTCGCGTTTTCTTGGGACGAGCACCGGAAGTCCTCGAGCTCAGCCCGTTTCCTTCGCTGCAAGTGCATTTCTAGTGGTTTCTGACACCGGACGAGCGTTCGCCACTCGTTGGAAGCTTCGGCCATCTTTTGGACCGTTTTGGGTCGCACCACAGTTCTCCCTCCAACGAGCTCGCTTCCCGACCTATACCTCCGGAAAACGTGTCAGGGAGCATGCCAGGAGTGTGGGTTGAAGTCCTCGGAGCACGAGACCCGAAGATCGAAAGACTTATGACCAATACGGAGCAAAGGGAAGAAACCGTCGGGGGACCGCTTTTTACCCCAGGACGAGAAAACTGAGTCCGGGGCATTCCCGCTCGCGTTTTCTTGGGACGAGCACCGGAAGTCCTCGAGCTCAGCCCGTTTCCTTCGCTGCAAGTGCATTTCCAGTGGTTTCTGACACCGGACGAGCGTTCGCCACTCGTTGGAAGCTTCGGCCATCTTTTGGACCGTTTTGGGTCGCACCACAGTTCTCCCTCCAACGAGCTCGCTTCCCGACCTATACCTCCGGAAAACGTGTCAGGGAGCATGCCAGGAGTGTGGGTTGAAGTCCTCGGAGCACGAGACCCGAAGATCGAAAGACTTATGACCAATACGGAGCAAAGGGAAGAAACCGTCGGGGGACCGCTTTTTACCCCAGGACGAAAAAACTGAGTCCGGGGCATTCCCGCTCGCGTTTTCTTGGGACGAGCACCGGAAGTCCTCGAGCTCAGCCCGTTTCCTTCGCTGCAAGTGCATTTCCAGTGGTTTCTGACATCGGACGAGCATTCGCCACTCGTTGGAAGCTTCGGCCATCTTTTGGACCGTTTTGGGTCGCACCACAGTTCTCCCTCCAACGAGCTCGCTTCCCGACCTATACCTCCGGAAAACGTGTCAGGGAGCATGCCAGGAGCGTGGGTTGAAGTCCTCGGAGCACGAGACCCGAAGATCGAAAGACTTGTGACCAATACGGAGCAAAGGGAAGAAACCGTCGGGGGACCGCTTTTTACCCCAGGACGAGAAAACTGAGTCCGGGGCATTCCCGCTCTCGTTTTCTTGGGACGAGCACCGGAAGTCCTCGAGCTCAGCCCGTTTCCTTCGCTGCAAGTGCATTTCCAGTTGTTTCTGAAACCGGACGAGCGCTCGCCACTCGTTGGAAGCTTCGGCCATCTTTTGGACCGTTTTGGGTCGCACCACAGTTCTCCCTCCAACGAGCTCGCTTCCCGACCTATACCTCCGGAAAACGTGTCAGGGAGCATGCCAGGAGCGTGGGTTGAAGTCCTCGGAGCACGAGACCCGAAGATCGAAAGACTTATGACCAATACGGAGCAAAGGGAAGAAACCGTCGGGGGACCGCTTTTTACCCCAGGACGAGAAAACTGAGTCCGGGGCATTCCCGCTCGCGTTTTCTTGGGACGAGCACCGGAAGTCCTCGAGCTCAGCCCGTTTCCTTCGCTGCAAGTGCATTTCCAGTGGTTTCTGACACCGGACGAGCGTTCGCCACTCGTTGGAAGCTTCGGCCATCTTTTGGACCGTTTTGGGTCGCACCACAGTTCTCCCTCCAACGAGCTCGCTTCCCGACCTATACCTCCGGAAAACGTGTCAGGGAGCATGCCAGGAGTGTGGGTTGAAGTCCTCGGAGCACGAGACCCGAACATCGAAAGACTTATGACCAATACGGAGCAAAGGGAAGAAACCGTCGGGGGACCGCTTTTTACCCCAGGACGAGAAAACTGAGTCCGGGGCATTCCCGCTCGCGTTTTCTTGGGACGAGCACCGGAAGTCCTCGAGCTCAGCCCGTTTCCTTCGCTGCAAGTGCATTTCCAGTGGTTTCTGACACCGGACGAGCGTTCGCCACTCGTTGGAAGCTTCGGCCATCTTTTGGACCGTTTTGGGTCGCACCACAGTTCTCCCTCCAACGAGCTTGCTTCCCGACCTATACCTCCGGAAAACGTGTCAGGGAGCATGCCAGGAGTGTGGGTTGAAGTCCTCGGAGCACGAGACCCGAACATCGAAAGACTTATGACCAATACGGAGCAAAGGGAAGAAACCGTCGGGGGACCGCTTTTTACCCCAGGACGAGAAAACTGAGTCCGGGGCATTCCCGCTCGCGTTTTCTTGGGACGAGCACCGGAAGTCCTCGAGCTCAGCCCGTTTCCTTCGCTGCAAGTGCATTTCCAGTGGTTTCTGACACCGGACGAGCGTTCGCCACTCGTTGGAAGCTTCGGCCATCTTTTGGACCGTTTTGGGTCGCACCACAGTTCTCCCTCCAACGAGCTCGCTTCCCGACCTATACCTCCGGAAAACGTGTCAGGGAGCATGCCAGGAGCGTGGGTTGAAGTCCTCGGAGCACGAGACCCGAAGATCGAAAGACTTATGACCAATACGGAGCAAAGGGAAGAAACCGTCGGGGGACCGCTTTTTACCCCAGGACGAGAAAACTGAGTCTGGGGCATTCCCGCTCGCGTTTTCTTGGGACGAGCACCGGAAGTCCTCGAGCTCAGCCCGTTTCCTTCGCTGCAAGTGCATTTCCAGTGGTTTCTGACAATGGACGAGCGTTCGCCACTCGTTGGAAGCTTCGGCCATCTTTTGGACCGTTTTGGGTCGCACCACAGTTCTCCCTCCAACGAGCTCGCTTCCCGACCTATACCTCCGGAAAACGTGTCAGGGAGCATGCCAGGAGCGTGGGTTGAAGTCCTCGGAGCACGAGACCCGAAGATCGAAAGACTTATGACCAATACGGAGCAAAGGGAAGAAACCGTCGGGGGACCGCTTTTTACCCCAGGACGAGAAAACTGAGTCTGGGGCATTCCCGCTCGCGTTTTCTTGGGACGAGCACCGGAAGTCCTTTAGCTCAGCCCGTTTCCTTCGCTGCAAGTGCATTTCCAGTGGTTTCTGACACCGGACGAGCGTTCGCCACTCGTTGGAAGCTTCGGCCATCTTTTGGACCGTTTTGGGTCGCACCACAGTTCTCCCTCCAACGAGCTCGCTTCCCGACCTATACCTCCGGAAAACGTGTCAGGGAGCATGCCAGGAGCGTGGGTTGAAGTCCTCGGAGCACGAGACCCGAAGATCGAAAGACTTATGACCAATACGGAGCAAAGGGAAGAAACCGTCGGGGGACCGCTTTTTACCCCAGGACGAGAAAACTGAGTCTGGGGCATTCCCGCTCGCGTTTTCTTGGGACGAGCACCGGAAGTCCTCGAGCTCAGCCCGTTTCCTTCGCTGCAAGTGCATTTCCAGTGGTTTCTGACACCGGACGAGCGTTCGCCACTCGTTGGAAGCTTCGGCCATCTTTTGGACCGTTTTGGGTCGCACCACAGTTCTCCCTCCAACGAGCTCGCTTCCCGAACTATACCTCCGGAAAACGTGTCAGGGAGCATGCCAGGAGCGTGGGTTGAAGTCCTCGGAGCACGAGACCCGAAAATCGAAAGACTTATGACCAATACGGAGCAAAGGGAAGAAACCGTCGGGGGACCGCTTTTTACCCCAGGACGAGAAAACTGAGTCCGGGGCATTCCCGCTCGCGTTTTCTTGGGACGAGCACCGGAAGTCCTCGAGCTCAGCCCGTTTCCTTCGCTGCAAGTGCATTTCCAGTGGTTTCTGACACCGGACGAGCGTTCGCCACTCGTTGGAAGCTTCGGCCATCTTTTGGACCGTTTTGGGTCGCACCACAGTTCTCCCTCCAACGAGCTCGCTTCCCGACCTATACCTCCGAAAAACGTGTCAGGGAGCATGCCAGGAGCGTGGGTTGAAGTCCTCGGAGCACGAGACCCGAAGATCGAAAGACTTATGACCAATACGGAGCAAAGGGAAGAAACCGTCGGGGGACCGCTTTTTACCCCAGGACGAGAAAACTGAGTCTGGGGCATTCCCGCTCGCGTTTTCTTGGGACGAGCACCGGAAGTCCTCGAGCTCAGCCCGTTTCCTTCGCTGCAAGTGCATTTCCAGTGGTTTCTGACACCGGACGAGCGTTCGCCACTCGTTGGAAGCTTCGGCCATCTTTTGGACCGTTTTGGGTCGCACCACAGTTCTCCCTCCAACGAGCTCGCTTCCCGACCTATACCTCCGGAAAACGTGTCATGGAGCATGCCAGGAGCGTGGGTTGAAGTCCTCGGAGCACGAGACCCGAAGATCGAAAGACTTATGACCAATACGGAGCAAAGGGAAGAAACCGTCGGGGGACCGCTTTTTACCCCAGGACGAGAAAACTGAGTCCGGGGCATTCCCGCTCGCGTTTTCTTGGGACGAGCACCGGAAGTCCTCGAGCTCAGCCCGTTTCCTTCGCTGCAAGTGCATTTCCAGTGGTTTCTGACACCGGACGAGCGTTCGCCACTCGTTGGAAGCTTCGGCCATCTTTTGGACCGTTTTGGGTCGCACCACAGTTCTCCCTCCAACGAGCTCGCTTCCCGACCTATACCTCCGGAAAACGTGTCAGGGAGCATGCCAGGAGCGTGGGTTGAAGTCCTCGGAGCACGAGACCCGAAGATCGAAAGACTTATGACCAATACGGAGCAAAGGGAAGAAACCGTCGGGGGACCGCTTTTTACCCCAGGACGAGAAAACTGATTCCGGGGCATTCCCGCTCGCGTTTTCTTGGGACGAGCACCGGAAGTCCTCGAGCTCAGCCCGTTTCCTTCGCTGCAAGTGCATTTCCAGTGGTTTCTGACAATGGACGAGCGTTCGCCACTCGTTGGAAGCTTCGGCCATCTTTTGGACCGTTTTGGGTCGCACCACAGTTCTCCCTCCAACGAGCTCGCTTCCCGACCTATACCTCCGGAAAACGTGTCAGGGAGCATGCCAGGAGCGTGGGTTGAAGTCCTCGGAGCACGAGACCCGAAGATCGAAAGACTTATGACCAATACGGAGCAAAGGGAAGAAACCGTCGGGGGACCGCTTTTTACCCCAGGACGAGAAAACTGAGTCTGGGGCATTCCCGCTCGCGTTTTCTTGGGACGAGCACCGGAAGTCCTTTAGCTCAGCCCGTTTCCTTCGCTGCAAGTGCATTTCCAGTGGTTTCTGACACCGGACGAGCGTTCGCCACTCGTTGGAAGCTTCGGCCATCTTTTGGACCGTTTTGGGTCGCACCACAGTTCTCCCTCCAACGAGCTCGCTTCCCGACCTATACCTCCGGAAAACGTGTCAGGGAGCATGCCAGGAGCGTGGGTTGAAGTCCTCGGAGCACGAGACCCGAAGATCGAAAGACTTATGACCAATACGGAGCAAAGGGAAGAAACCGTCGGGGGACCGCTTTTTACCCCAGGACGAGAAAACTGAGTCTGGGGCATTCCCGCTCGCGTTTTCTTGGGACGAGCACCGGAAGTCCTCGAGCTCAGCCCGTTTCCTTCGCTGCAAGTGCATTTCCAGTGGTTTCTGACACCGGACGAGCGTTCGCCACTCGTTGGAAGCTTCGGCCATCTTTTGGACCGTTTTGGGTCGCACCACAGTTCTCCCTCCAACGAGCTCGCTTCCCGAACTATACCTCCGGAAAACGTGTCAGGGAGCATGCCAGGAGCGTGGGTTGAAGTCCTCGGAGCACGAGACCCGAAAATCGAAAGACTTATGACCAATACGGAGCAAAGGGAAGAAACCGTCGGGGGACCGCTTTTTACCCCAGGACGAGAAAACTGAGTCCGGGGCATTCCCGCTCGCGTTTTCTTGGGACGAGCACCGGAAGTCCTCGAGCTCAGCCCGTTTCCTTCGCTGCAAGTGCATTTCCAGTGGTTTCTGACACCGGACGAGCGTTCGCCACTCGTTGGAAGCTTCGGCCATCTTTTGGACCGTTTTGGGTCGCACCACAGTTCTCCCTCCAACGAGCTCGCTTCCCGACCTATACCTCCGGAAAACGTGTCAGGGAGCATGCCAGGAGCGTGGGTTGAAGTCCTCGGAGCACGAGACCCGAAGATCGAAAGACTTATGACCAATACGGAGCAAAGGGAAGAAACCGTCGGGGGACCGCTTTTTACCCCAGGACGAGAAAACTGAGTCTGGGGCATTCCCGCTCGCGTTTTCTTGGGACGAGCACCGGAAGTCCTCGAGCTCAGCCCGTTTCCTTCGCTGCAAGTGCATTTCCAGTGGTTTCTGACACCGGACGAGCGTTCGCCACTCGTTGGAAGCTTCGGCCATCTTTTGGACCGTTTTGGGTCGCACCACAGTTCTCCCTCCAACGAGCTCGCTTCCCGACCTATACCTCCGGAAAACGTGTCATGGAGCATGCCAGGAGCGTGGGTTGAAGTCCTCGGAGCACGAGACCCGAAGATCGAAAGACTTATGACCAATACGGAGCAAAGGGAAGAAACCGTCGGGGGACCGCTTTTTACCCCAGGACGAGAAAACTGAGTCCGGGGCATTCCCGCTCGCGTTTTCTTGGGACGAGCACCGGAAGTCCTCGAGCTCAGCCCGTTTCCTTCGCTGCAAGTGCATTTCCAGTGGTTTCTGACACCGGACGAGCGTTCGCCACTCGTTGGAAGCTTCGGCCATCTTTTGGACCGTTTTGGGTCGCACCACAGTTCTCCCTCCAACGAGCTCGCTTCCCGACCTATACCTCCGGAAAACGTGTCAGGGAGCATGCCAGGAGCGTGGGTTGAAGTCCTCGGAGCACGAGACCCGAAGATCGAAAGACTTATGACCAATACGGAGCAAAGGGAAGAAACCGTCGGGGGACCGCTTTTTACCCCAGGACGAGAAAACTGAGTCCGGGGCATTCCCGCTCGCGTTTTCTTGGGACGAGCACCGAAAGTCCTCGAGCTCAGCCCGTTTCCTTCGCTGCAAGTGCATTTCCAGTGGTTTCTGACACCGGACGAGCGTTCGCCACTCGTTGGAAGCTTCGGCCATCTTTTGGACCGTTTTGGGTCGCACCACAGTTCTCCCTCCAACGAGCTCGCTTCCCGACCTATACCTCCGGAAAACGTGTCAGGGAGCATGCCAGGAGTGTGGGTTGAAGTCCTCGGAGCACGAGACCCGAAGATCGAAAGACTTATGACCAATACCGAGCAAAGGGAAGAAACCGTCGGGGGACCGCTTTTTACCCCAGGACGAGAAAACTGAGTCCGGGGCATTCCCGCTCGCGTTTTCTTGGGACGAGCACCGGAAGTCCTCGAGCTCAGCCCGTTTCCTTCGCTGCAAGTGCATTTCCAGTGGTTTCTGACACCGGACGAGCGTTCGCCACTCGTTGGAAGCTTCGGCCATCTTTTGGACCGTTTTGGGTCGCACCACAGTTCTCCCTCCAACGAGCTCGCTTCCCGACCTATACCTCCGGAAAACGTGTCAGGGAGCATGCCAGGAGTGTGGGTTGAAGTCCTCGGAGCACGAGACCCGAAGATCGAAAGACTTATGACCAATACGGAGCAAAGGGAAGAAACCGTCGGGGGACCGCTTTTTACCCCAGGACGAGAAAACTGAGTCCGGGGCATTCCCGCTCGCGTTTTCTTGGGACGAGCACCGGAAGTCCTCGAGCTCAGCCCGTTTCCTTCGCTGCAAGTGCATTTCCAGTGGTTTCTGACACCGGACGAGCGTTCGCCACTCGTTGGAAGCTTCGGCCATCTTTTGGACCGTTTTGGGTCGCACCACAGTTCTCCCTCCAACGAGCTCGCTTCCCGAACTATACCTCCGGAAAACGTGTCAGGGAGCATGCCAGGAGCGTGGGTTGAAGTCCTCGGAGCACGAGACCCGAAGATCGAAAGACTTATGACCAATACGGAGCAAAGGGAAGAAACCGTCGGGGGACCGCTTTTTACCCCAGGACGAGAAAACTGAGTCCGGGGCATTCCCGCTCGCGTTTTCTTGGGACGAGCACCGGAAGTCCTCGAGCTCAGCTCGTTTCCTTCGCTGCAAGTGCATTTCCAGTGGTTTCTGACACCGGACGAGCGTTCGCCACTCGTTGGAAGCTTCGGCCATCTTTTGGACCGTTTTGGGTCGCACCACAGTTCTCCCTCCAACGAGCGCGCTTCCCGACCTATACCTCCGGAAAACGTGTCAGGGAGCATGCCAGGAGCGTGGGTTGAAGTCCTCGGAGCACGAGACCCGAAGATCGAAAGACTTATGACCAATACGGAGCAAAGGGAAGAAACCGTCGGGGGACCGCTTTTTACCCCAGGACGAGAAAACTGAGTCCGGGGCATTCCCGCTCGCGTTTTCTTGGGACGAGCACCGGAAGTCCTCGAGCTCAGCCCGTTTCCTTCGCTGCAAGTGCATTTCCAGTGGTTTCTGACACCGGACGAGCGTTCGCCACTCGTTGGAAGCTTCGGCCATCTTTTGGACCGTTTTGGGTCGCACCACAGTTCTCCCTCCAACGAGCTCGCTTCCCGACCTATACCTCCGGAAAACGTGTCAGGGAGCATGTCAGGAGCGTGGGTTGAAGTCCTCGGAGCACGAGACCCGAAGATCGAAAGACTTATGACCAATACGGAGCAAAGGGAAGAAACCGTCGGGGGACCGCTTTTTACCCCAGGACGAGAAAACTGAGTCCGGGGCATTCCCGCTCGCGTTTTCTTGGGACGAGCACCGGAAGTCCTCGAGCTCAGCCCGTTTCCTTCGCTGCAAGTGCATTTCCAGTGGTTTCTGACACCGGACGAGCGTTCGCCACTCGTTGGAAGCTTCGGCCATCTTTTGGACCGTTTTGGGTCGCACCACAGTTCTCCCTCCAACGAGCTCGCTTCCCGACCTATACCTCTGGAAAACGTGTCAGGGAGCATGCCAGGAGCGTGGGTTGAAGTCCTCGGAGCACGAGACCCAAAGATCGAAAGACTTATGACCAATACGGAGCAAAGGGAAGAAACCGTCGGGGGACCGCTTTTTACCCCAGGACGAGAAAACTGAGTCCGGGGCATTCCCGCTCGCGTTTTCTTGGGACGAGCACCGAAAGTCCTCGAGCTCAGCCCGTTTCCTTCGCTGCAAGTGCATTTCCAGTGGTTTCTGACACCGGACGAGCGTTCGCCACTCGTTGGAAGCTTCAGCCATCTTTTGGACCGTTTTGGGTCGCACCACAGTTCTCCCTCCAACGAGCTCGCTTCCCGACCTATACCTCCGGAAAACGTGTCAGGGAGCATGCCAGGAGTGTGGGTTGAAGTCCTCGGAGCACGAGACCCGAAGATCGAAAGACTTATGACCAATACCGAGCAAAGGGAAGAAACCGTCGGGGGACCTCTTTTTACCCCAGGACGAGAAAACTGAGTCCGGGGCATTCCCGCTCGCGTTTTCTTGGGACGAGCACCGGAAGTCGTCGAGCTCAGCCCGTTTCCTTCGCTGCAAGTGCATTTCCAGTGGTTTCTGACACCGGACGAGCGTTCGCCACTCGTTGGAAGCTTCGGCCATCTTTTGGACCGTTTTGGGTCGCACCACAGTTCTCCCTCCAACGAGCTCGCTTCCCGACCTATACCTCCGGAAAACGTGTCAGGGAGCATGCCAGGAGTGTGGGTTGAAGTCCTCGGAGCACGAGACCCGAAGATCGAAAGACTTATGACCAATACGGAGCAAAGGGAAGAAACCGTCGGGGGACCGCTTTTTACCCCAGGACGAGAAAACTGAGTCCGGGGCATTCCCGCTCGCGTTTTCTTGGGACGAGCACCGGAAGTCCTCGAGCTCAGCCCGTTTCCTTCGCTGCAAGTGCATTTCCAGTGGTTTCTAACACCGGACGAGCGTTCGCCACTCGTTGGAAGCTCCGGCCATCTTTTGGACCGTTTTGGGTCGCACCACAGTTCTCCCTCCAACGAGCTCGCTTCCCGACCTATACCTCCAGAAAACGTGTCAGGGAGCATGCCAAGAGTGTGGGTTGAAGTCCTCGGAGCACGAGACCCGAAGATCGAAAGACTTATGACCAATACGGAGCAAAGGGAAGAAACCGTCGGGGGACCGCTTTTTACCCCAGGACGAGAAAACTGAGTCCGGGGCATTCCCGCTCGCGTTTTCTTGGGACGAGCACCGGAAGTCCTCGAGCTCAGCCCGTTTCCTTCGCTGCAAGTGCATTTCCAGTGGTTTCTGACACCGGACGAGCGTTCGCCACTCGTTGGATGCTTCGGCCATCTTTTGGACCGTTTTGGGTCGCACCACAGTTCTCCCTCCAACGAGCTCGCTTCCCGACCTATACCTCCGGAAAACGTGTCAGGGAGCATGCCAGGAGTGTGGGTTGAAGTCCTCGGAGCACGAGACCCGAAGATCGAAAGACTTATGACCAATACGGAGCAAAGGGAAGAAACCGTCGGGGGACCGCTTTTTACCCCAGGACGAGAAAACTGAGTCCGGGGCATTCCCGCTCGCGTTTTCTTGGGACGAGCACCGGAAGTCCTCGAGCTCAGCCCGTTTCCTTCGCTGCAAGTGCATTTCCAGTGGTTTCTGACACCGGACGAGCGTTCGCCACTCGTTGGAAGCTTCGGCCATCTTTTGGACCGTTTTGGGTCGCACCACAGTTCTCCCTCCAACGAGCTCGCTTCCCGACCTATACCTCCGGAAAACGTGTCAGGGAGCATGCCAGGAGTGTGGGTTGAAGTCCTCGGAGCACGAGACCCGAAGATCGAAAGACTTATGACCAATACGGAGCAAAGGGAAGAAACCGTCGGGGGACCGCTTTTTACCCCAGGACGAGAAAACTGAGTCCGGGGCATTCCCGCTCGCGTTTTCTTGGGACGAGCACCGGAAGTCCTCGAGCTCAGCCCGTTTCCTTCGCTGCAAGTGCATTTCCAGTGGTTTCTGACACCGGACGAGCGTTCGCCACTCGTTGGATGCTTCGGCCATCTTTTGGACCGTTTTGGGTCGCACCACAGTTCTCCCTCCAACGAGCTCGCTTCCCGACCTATACCTCCGGAAAACGTGTCAGGGAGCATGCCAGGAGTGTGGGTTGAAGTCCTCGGAGCACGAGACCCGAAGATCGAAAGACTTATGACCAATACGGAGCAAAGGGAAGAAACCGTCGGGGGACCGCTTTTTAGCCCAGGACGAGAAAACTGAGTCCGGGGCATTCCCGCTCGCGTTTTCTTGGGACGAGCACCGGAAGTCCTCGAGCTCAGCCCGTTTCCTTCGCTGCAAGTGCATTTCCAGTGGTTTCTGACACCGGACGAGCGTTCGCCACTCGTTGGAAGCTCCGGCCATCTTTTGGACCGTTTTGGGTCGCACCACAGTTCTCCCTCCAACGAGCTCGCTTCCCGACGTATACCTTCGGAAAACGTGTCAGGGAGCATGCCAAGAGTGTGGGTTGAAGTCCTCGGAGCACGAGACCCGAAGATCGAAAGACTTATGACCAATACGGAGCAAAGGGAAGAAACCGTCGGGGGACCGCTTTTTACCCCAGGACGAGAAAACTGAGTCCGGGGCATTCCCGCTCGCGTTTTCTTGGGACGAGCACCGGAAGTCCTCGAGCTCAGCCCGTTTCCTTCGCTGCAAGTGCATTTCCAGTGGTTTCTGACACCGGACGAGCGTTCGCCACTCGTTGGAAGCTTCGGCCATCTTTTGGACCGTTTTGGGTCGCACCACAGTTCTCCCTCCAACGAGCTCGCTTCCCGACCTATACCTCTGGAAAACGTGTCAGGGAGCATGCCAGGAGTGTGGGTTGAAGTCCTCGGAGCACGAGACCCGAAGATCGAAAGACTTATTACCAATACGGAGCAAAGGGAAGAAACCGTCGGGGGACCGCTTTTTACCCCAGGACGAGAAAACTGAGTCCGGGGCATTCCCGCTCGCGTTTTCTTGGGACGAGCACCGGAAGTCCTCGAGCTCAGCCCGTTTCCTTCGCTGCAAGATCATTTGCAGTGGTTTCTGACACCGGACGAGCGTTCGCCACTCGTTGGAAGCTTCGGCCATCTTTTGGACCGTTTTGGGTCGCACCACAGTTCTCCCTCCAACGAGCTCGCTTCCCGACCTATACCTCCGGAAAACGTGTCAGGGAGCATGCCAGGAGTGTGGGTTGAAGTCCTCGGAGCACGAGACCCGAAGATCGAAAGACTTATGACCAATACGGAGCAAAGGGAAGAAACCGTCGGGGGACCGCTTTTTACCCCAGGACGAGAAAACTGAGTCCGGGGCATTCCCGCTCGCGTTTTCTTGGGACGAGCACCGGAAGTCCTCGAGCTCAGCCCGTTTCCTTCGCTGCAAGTGCATTTCCAGTGGTTTCTGACACCGGACGAGCGTTCGCCACTCGTTGGAAGCTTCGGCCATCTTTTGGACCGTTTTGGGTCGCACCACAGTTCTCCCTCCAACGAGCTCGCTTCCCGACCTATACCTCCGGAAAACGTGTCAGGGAGCATGCCAGGAGTGTGGGTTGAAGTCCTCGGAGCACGAGACCCGAAGATCGAAAGACTTATGACCAATACGGAGCAAAGGGAAGAAACCGTCGGGGGACCGCTTTTTACCCCAGGACGAGAAAACTGAGTCCGGGGCATTCCCGCTCGCGTTTTCTTGGGACGAGCACCGGAAGTCCTCGAGCTCAGCCCGTTTCCTTCGCTGCAAGTGCATTTCCAGTGGTTTCTGACACCGAGCGAGCGTTCGCCACTCGTTGGAAGCTCCGGCCATCTTTTGGACTGTTTTGGGTCGCACCACAGTTCTCCCTCCAATGAGCTCGCTTCCCAACCTATACCTCCGGAAAACGTGTCAGGGAGCATGCCAGGAGTGTGGGTTGAAGTCCTCGGAGCACGAGACCCGAAGATCGAAAGACTTCTGACCAATACGGAGCAAAAGGAAGAAACCGTCGGGGGACCGCTTTTTACCCCAGGACGAGAAAACTGAGTCCGGGGCATTCCCGCTCGCGTTTTCTTGGGACGAGCACCGGAAGTCCTCGAGCTCAGCCCGTTTCCTTCGCTGCAAGTGCATTTCCAGTGGTTTCTGACACCGGACGAGCGTTCGCCACTCGTTGGAAGCTTCGGCCATCTTTTGGACCGTTTTGGGTCGCACCACAGTTCTCCCTCCAACGAGCTCGCTTCCCGACCTATACCTCTGGAAAACGTGTCAGGGAGCATGCCAGGAGTGTGGGTTGAAGTCCTCGGAGCACGAGACCCGAAGATCGAAAGACTTATTACCAATACGGAGCAAAGGGAAGAAACCGTCGGGGGACCGCTTTTTACCCCAGGACGAGAAAACTGAGTCCGGGGCATTCCCGCTCGCGTTTTCTTGGGACGAGCACCGGAAGTCCTCGAGCTCAGCCCGTTTCCTTCGCTGCAAGTGCATTTCCAGTGGTTTCTGACACCGGACGAGCGTTCGCCACTCGTTGGAAGCTTCGGCCATCTTTTGGACCGTTTTGGGTCGCACCACAGTTCTCCCTCCAACGAGCTCGCTTCCCGACCTATACCTCCAGAAAACGTGTCAGGGAGCATGCCAGGAGTGTGGGTTGAAGTCCTCGGAGCACGAGACCCGAAGATCGAAAGACTTATGACCAATACGGAGCAAAGGGAAGAAACCGTCGGGGGACCGCTTTTTACCCCAGGACGAGAAAACTGAGTCCGGGGCATTCCCGCTCGCGTTTTCTTGGGACGAGCACCGGAAGTCCTCGAGCTCAGCCCGTTTCCTTCGCTGCAAGTGCATTTCCAGTGGTTTCTGACACCGGACGAGCGTTCCCCACTCCTTGGAAGCTTCGGCCATCTTTTGGACCGTTTTGGGTCGCACCACAGTTCTCCCTCCAACGAGCTCGCTTCCCGACCTATACCTCCGGAAAACGTGTCAGGGAGCATGCCAGGAGTGTGGGTTGAAGTCCTCGGAGCACGAGACCCGAAGATCGAAAGACTTATGACCAATACGGAGCAAAGGGAAGAAACCGTCGGGGGACCGCTTTTTACCCCAGGACGAGAAAACTGAGTCCGGGGCATTCCCGCTCGCGTTTTCTTGGGACGAGCACCGGAAGTCCTCGAGCTCAGCCCGTTTCCTTCGCTGCAAGTGCATTTCCAGTGGTTTCTGACACCGGACGAGCGTTCGCCACTCGTTGGAAGCTCCGGCCATCTTTTGGACCGTTTTGGGTCGCACCACAGTTCTCCCTCCAACGAGCTCGCTTCCCGACCTATACCTCCGGAAAACGTGTCAGGGAGCATGCCAGGAGTGTGGGTTGAAGTCCTCGGAGCACGAGACCCGAAGATCGAAAGACTTATGATCAATACGGAGCAAAGGGAAGAAACCGTCGGGGGACAGCTTTTTACCCCAGGACGAGAAAACTGAGTCCGGGGCATTCCCGCTCGCGTTTTCTTGGGACGAGCACCGGAAGTCCTCGAGCTCAGCCCGTTTCCTTCGCTGCAAGTGCATTTCCAGTGGTTTCTGACACCGGACGAGCGTTCGCCACTCGTTGGAAGCTTCGGCCATCTTTTGGACCGTTTTGGGTCGCACCACAGTTCTCCCTCCAACGAGCTCGCTTCCCGACCTATACCTCCGGAAAACGTGTCAGGGAGCATGCCAGGAGTGTGGGTTGAAGTCCTCGGAGCACGAGACCCGAAGATCGAAAGACTTATGACCAATACGGAGCAAGGGGAAGAAACCGTCGGGGGACCGCTTTTTACCCCAGGACGAGAAAACTGAGTCCGGGGCATTCCCGCTCGCGTTTTCTTGGGACGAGCACCTGAAGTCCTCGAGCTCAGCCCGTTTCCTTCGCTGCAAGTGCATTTCCAGTTGTTTCTGACACCGGACGAGCGTTCGCCACTCGTTGGAAGCTTCGGCCATCTTTTGGACCGTTTTGGGTCGCACCACAGTTCTCCCTCCAACGAGCTCGCTTCCCGACCTATACCTCCGGAAAACGTGTCAGGGAGCATGCCAGGAGTGTGGGTTGAAGTCCTCGGAGCACGAGACCCGAAGATCGAAAGACTTATGACCAATACGGAGCAAAGGGAAGAAACCGTCGGGGGACCGCTTTTTACCCCAGGACGAGAAAACTGAGTCCGGGGCATTCCCGCTCGCGTTTTCTTGGGACGAGCATCGGAAGTCCTCGAGCTCAGCCCGTTTCCTTCGCTGCAAGTGCATTTCCAGTGGTTTCTGACACCGGACGAGCGTTCGCCACTCGTTGGAAGCTTCGGCCATCTTTTGGACCGTTTTGGGTCGCACCACAGTTCTCCCTCCAACGAGCTCGCTTCCCGACCTATACCTCCGGAAAACGTGTCAGGGAGCATGCCAGGAGTGTGGGTTGAAGTCCTCGGAGCACGAGACCCGAAGAATGAAAGACTTATGACCAATACGGAGCAAAGGGAAGAAACCGTCGGGGGACCGCTTTTTACCCCAGGACGAGAAAACTGAGTCCGGGGCATTCCCGCTCGCGTTTTCTTGGGACGAGCACCGGAAGTCCTCGAGCTCAGCCCGTTTCCTTCGCTGCAAGTGCATTTTCAGTTGTTTCTGACACCGGACGAGCGTTCGCCACTCGTTGGAAGCTTCGGCCATCTTTTGGACCGTTTTGGGTCGCACCACAGTTCTCCCTCCAACGAGCTCGCTTCCCGACCTATACCTCCGGAAAACGTGTCAGGGAGCATGCCAGGAGTGTGGGTTGAAGTCCTCGGAGCACGAGACCCGAAGATCGAAAGACTTATGACCAATACGGAGCAAAGGGAAGAAACCGTCGGGGGACCGCTTTTTACCCCAGGACGAGAAAACTGAGTCCGGGGCATTCCCGCTCGCGTTTTCTTGGGACGAGCACCGGAAGTCCTCGAGCTCAGCCCGTTTCCTTCGCTGCAAGTGCATTTTCAGTTGTTTCTGACACCGGACGAGCGTTCGCCACTCGTTGGAAGCTTCGGCCATCTTTTGGACCGTTTTGGGTCGCACCACAGTTCTCCCTCCAACGAGCTCGCTTCCCGACCTATACCTCCGGAAAACGTGTCAGGGAGCATGCCAGGAGTGTGGGTTGAAGTCCTCGGAGCACGAGACCCGAAGATCGAAAGACTTATGACCAATACGGAGCAAAGGGAAGAAACCGTCGGGGGACCGCTTTTTACCCCAGGACGAGAAAACTGAGTCCGGGGCATTCCCGCTCGCGTTTTCTTGGGACGAGCACCGGAAGTCCTCGAGCTCAGCCCGTTTCCTTCGCTGCAAGTGCATTTCCAGTGGTTTCTGACACCAGACGAGCGTTCGCCACTCGTTGGAAGCTTCGGCCATCTTTTGGACCGTTTTGGGTCGCACCACAGTTCTCCCTCCAACGAGCTCGCTTCCCGACCTATACCTCCGGAAAACGTGTCAGGGAGCATGCCAGGAGTGTGGGTTGAAGTCCTCGGAGCACGAGACCCGAAGATCGAAAGACTTATGACCAATACGGAGCAAAGGGAAGAAACCGTCGGGGGACCGCTTTTTACCCCAGGACGAGAAAACTGAGTCCGGGGCATTCCCGCTCGCGTTTTCTTGGGACGAGCACCGGAAGTCCTCGAGCTCAGCCCGTTTCCTTCGCTGCAAGTGCATTTCCAGTGGTTTCTGACACCGGACGAGCGTTCGCCACTCGTTGGAAGCTTCGGCCATCTTTTGGACCGTTTTGGGTCGCACCACAGTTCTCCCTCCAACGAGCTCGCTTCCCGACCTATACCTCCGGAAAACGTGTCAGGGAGCATGCCAGGAGTGTGGGTTGAAGTCCTCGGAGCACGAGACCCGAAGATCGAAAGACTTATGACCAATACGGAGCAAAGGGAAGAAACCGTCGGGGGACCGCTTTTTACCCCAGGACGAGAAAACTGAGTCCGGGGCATTCCCGCTCGCGTTTTCTTGGGACGAGCACCGTAAGTCCTCGAGCTCAGCCCGTTTCCTTCGCTGCAAGTGCATTTCCAGTGGTTTCTGACACCGGACGAGCGTTCGCCACTCGTTGGAAGCTTCGGCCATCTTTTGGACCGTTTTGGGTCGCACCACAGTTCTCCCTCCAACGAGCTCGCTTCCCGACCTATACCTCCGGAAAACGTGTCAGGGAGCATGCCAGGAGTGTGGGTTGAAGTCCTCGGAGCACGAGACCCGAAGATCGAAAGACTTATGACCAATACGGAGCAAAGGGAAGAAACCGTCGGGGGACCGCTTTTTACCCCAGGACGAGAAAACTGAGTCCGGGGCATTCCCGCTCGCGTTTTCTTGGGACGAGCACCGGAAGTCCTCGAGCTCAGCCCGTTTCCTTCGCTGCAAGTGCATTTCCAGTGGTTTCTGACACCGGACGAGCGTTCGCCACTCGTTGGAAGCTTCGGCCATCTTTTGGACCGTTTTGGGTCGCACCACAGTTCTCCCTCCAACGAGCTCGCTTCCCGACCTATACCTCCGGAAAACGTGTCAGGGAGCATGCCAGGAGTGTGGGTTGAAGTCCTCGGAGCACGAGACCCGAAGATCGAAAGACTTATGACCAATACGGAGCAAAGGGAAGAAACCGTCGGGGGACCGCTTTTTACCCCAGGACGAGAAAACTGAGTCCGGGGCATTCCCGCTCGCGTTTTCTTGGGACGAGCACCGGAAGTCCTCGAGCTCAGCCCGTTTCCTTCGCTGCAAGTGCATTTCCAATGGTTTCTGACACCGGACGAGCGTTCGCCACTCGTTGGATGCTTCGGCCATCTTTTGGACCGTTTTGGGTCGCACCACAGTTCTCCCTCCAACGAGCTCGCTTCCCGACCTATACCTCCGGAAAACGTGTCAGGGAGCATGCCAGGAGTGTGGGTTGAAGTCCTCGGAGCACGAGACCCGAAGATCGAAAGACTTATGACCAATACGGAGCAAAGGGAAGAAACCGTCGGGGGACCGCTTTTTACCCCAGGACGAGAAAACTGAGTCCGGGGCATTCCCGCTCGCGTTTTCTTGGGACGAGCACCGGAAGTCCTCGAGCTCAGCCCGTTTCCTTCGCTGCAAGTGCATTTCCAGTGGTTTCTGACACCGGACGAGCGTTCGCCACTCGTTGGAAGCTTCGGCCATCTTTTGGACCGTTTTGGGTCGCACCACAGTTCTCCCTCCAACGAGCTCGCTTCCCGACCTATACCTCCGGAAAACGTGTCAGGGAGCATGCCAGGAGTGTGGGTTGAAGTCCTCGGAGCACGAGACCCGAAGATCGAAAGACTTATGACCAATACGGAGCAAAGGGAAGAAACCGTCGGGGGGACCGCTTTTTACCCCAGGACGAGAAAACTGAGTCCGGGGCATTCCCGCTCGCGTTTTCTTGGGACGAGCACCGGAAGTCCTCGAGCTCAGCCCGTTTCCTTCGCTGCAAGTGCATTTCCAGTGGTTTCTGACACCGGACGAGCGTTCGCCACTCGTTGGAAGCTTCGGCCATCTTTTGGACCGTTTTGGGTCGCACCACAGTTCTCCCTCCAACGAGCTCGCTTCCCGACCTATACCTCCGGAAAACGTGTCAGGGAGCATGCCAGGAGTGTGGGTTGAAGTCCTCGGAGCACGAGACCCGAAGATGGAAAGACTTATGACCAATACGGAGCAAAGGGAAGAAACCGTCGGGGGACCGCTTTTCACCCCAGGACGAGAAAACTGAGTCCGGGGCATTCCCGCTCGCGTTTTCTTGGGACGAGCACCGGAAGTCCTCGAGCTCAGCCCGTTTCCTTCGCTGCAAGTGCATTTCCAGTGGTTTCTGACACCGGACGAGCGTTCGCCACTCGTTGGAAGCTTCGGCCATCTTTTGGACCGTTTTGGGTCGCACCACAGTTCTCCCTCCAACGAGCTCGCTTCCCGACCTATACCTCCGGAAAACGTGTCAGGGAGCATGCCAGGAGTGTGGGTTGAAGTCCAAGGAGCACGAGACCCGAAGATCGAAAGACTTATGACCAATACAGAGCAAAGGGAAGAAACCGTCGGGGGACCGCTTTTTACCCCAGGACGAGAAAACTGAGTCCGGGGCATTCCCGCTCGCGTTTTCTTGGGACGAGCACCGGAAGTCCTCGAGCTCAGCCCGTTTCCTTCGCTGCAAGTGCATTTCCAGTGGTTTCTGACACCGGACGAGCGTTCGCCACTCGTTGGAAGCTTCGGCCATCTTTTGGACCGTTTTGGGTCGCACCACAGTTCTCCCTCCAACGAGCTCGCTTCCCGACCTATACCTCCGGAAAACGTGTCAGGGAGTATGCCAGGAGTGTGGGTTGAAGTCCTCGGAGCACGAGACCCGAAGATCGAAAGACTTATGACCAATACGGAGCAAAGGGAAGAAACCGTCGGGGGACCGCTTTTTACCCCAGGACGAGAAAACTGAGTCCGGGGCACTCCCGCTCGCGTTTTCTTGGGACGAGCACCGGAAGTCCTCGAGCTCAGCCTGTTTCCTTCGCTGCAAGTGCATTTCCAGTGGTTTCTGACACCGGACGAGCGTTCGCCACTCGTTGGAAGCTTCGGCCATCTTTTGGACCGTTTTGGGTCGCACCACAGTTCTCCCTCCAACGAGCTCGCTTCCCGACCTATACCTCCGGAAAACGTGTCAGGGAGCATGCCAGGAGTGTGGGTTGAAGTCCTCGGAGCACGAGACCCGAAGATCGAAAGACTTATGACCAATACGGAGCAAAGGGAAGAAACCGTCGGGGGACCGCTTTTTACCCCAGGACGAGAAAACTGAGTTCGGGGCATTTTCGCTCGCGTTTTCTTGGGACGAGCACCGGAAGTCCTCGAGCTCAGCCCGTTTCCTTCGCTGCAAGTGCATTTCCAGTGGTTTCTGACACCGGACGAGCGTTCGCCACTCGTTGGAAGCTTCGGCCATCTTTTGGACCGTTTTGGGTCGCACCACAGTTCTCCCTCCAACGAGCTCGCTTCCCGACCTATACCTCCGGAAAACGTGTCAGGGAGCATGCCAGGAGTGTGGGTTGAAGTCCTCGGAGCACGAGACCCGAAGATCGAAAGACTTATGACCAATACGGAGCAAAGGGAAGAAACCGTCGGGGGACCGCTTTTTACCCCAGGACGAGAAAACTGAGTCCGGGGCATTCCCGCTCGCGTTTTCTTGGGACGAGCACCGGAAGTCCTCGAGCTCAGCCCGTTTCCTTCGCTGCAAGTGCATTTCCAGTGGTTTCTGACACCGGACGAGCGTTCGCCACTCGTTGGAAGCTTCGGCCATCTTTTGGACCGTTTTGGGTCGCACCACAGTTCTCCCTCCAACGAGCTCGCTTCCCGACCTATACCTCCGGAAAACGTGTCAGGGAGCATGCCAGGAGTGTGGGTTGAAGTCCTCGGAGCACGAGACCCGAAGATCGAAAGACTTATGACCAATACGGAGCAAAGGGAAGAAACCGTCGGGGGGACCGCTTTTTACCCCAGGACGAGAAAACTGAGTCCGGGGCATTCCCGCTCGCGTTTTCTTGGGACGAGCACCGGAAGTCCTCGAGCTCAGCCCGTTTCCTTCGCTGCAAGTGCATTTCCAGTGGTTTCTGACACCGGACGAGCGTTCGCCACTCGTTGGAAGCTTCGGCCATCTTTTGGACCGTTTTGGGTCGCACCACAGTTCTCCCTCCAACGAGCTCGCTTCCCGACCTATACCTCCGGAAAACGTGTCAGGGAGCATGCCAGGAGTGTGGGTTGAAGTCCTCGGAGCACGAGACCCGAAGATCGAAAGACTTATGACCAATACGGAGCAAAGGGAAGAAACCGTCGGGGGACCGCTTTTCACCCCAGGACGAGAAAACTGAGTCCGGGGCATTCCCGCTCGCGTTTTCTTGGGACGAGCACCGGAAGTCCTCGAGCTCAGCCCGTTTCCTTCGCTGCAAGTGCATTTCCAGTGGTTTCTGACACCGGACGAGCGTTCGCCACTCGTTGGAAGCTTCGGCCATCTTTTGGACCGTTTTGGGTCGCACCACAGTTCTCCCTCCAACGAGCTCGCTTCCCGACCTATACCTCCGGAAAACGTGTCAGGGAGCATGCCAGGAGTGTGGGTTGAAGTCCAAGGAGCACGAGACCCGAAGATCGAAAGACTTATGACCAATACAGAGCAAAGGGAAGAAACCGTCGGGGGACCGCTTTTTACCCCAGGACGAGAAAACTGAGTCCGGGGCATTCCCGCTCGCGTTTTCTTGGGACGAGCACCGGAAGTCCTCGAGCTCAGCCCGTTTCCTTCGCTGCAAGTGCATTTCCAGTGGTTTCTGACACCGGACGAGCGTTCGCCACTCGTTGGAAGCTTCGGCCATCTTTTGGACCGTTTTGGGTCGCACCACAGTTCTCCCTCCAACGAGCTCGCTTCCCGACCTATACCTCCGGAAAACGTGTCAGGGAGTATGCCAGGAGTGTGGGTTGAAGTCCTCGGAGCACGAGACCCGAAGATCGAAAGACTTATGACCAATACGGAGCAAAGGGAAGAAACCGTCGGGGGACCGCTTTTTACCCCAGGACGAGAAAACTGAGTCCGGGGCACTCCCGCTCGCGTTTTCTTGGGACGAGCACCGGAAGTCCTCGAGCTCAGCCTGTTTCCTTCGCTGCAAGTGCATTTCCAGTGGTTTCTGACACCGGACGAGCGTTCGCCACTCGTTGGAAGCTTCGGCCATCTTTTGGACCGTTTTGGGTCGCACCACAGTTCTCCCTCCAACGAGCTCGCTTCCCGACCTATACCTCCGGAAAACGTGTCAGGGAGCATGCCAGGAGTGTGGGTTGAAGTCCTCGGAGCACGAGACCCGAAGATCGAAAGACTTATGACCAATACGGAGCAAAGGGAAGAAACCGTCGGGGGACCGCTTTTTACCCCAGGACGAGAAAACTGAGTTCGGGGCATTTTCGCTCGCGTTTTCTTGGGACGAGCACCGGAAGTCCTCGAGCTCAGCCCGTTTCCTTCGCTGCAAGTGCATTTCCAGTGGTTTCTGACACCGGACGAGCGTTCGCCACTCGTTGGAAGCTTCGGCCATCTTTTGGACCGTTTTGGGTCGCACCACAGTTCTCCCTCCAACGAGCTCGCTTCCCGACCTATACCTCCGGAAAACGTGTCAGGGAGCATGCCAGGAGTGTGGGTTGAAGTCCTCGGAGCACGAGACCCGAAGATCGAAAGACTTATGACCAATACGGAGCAAAGGGAAGAAACCGTCGGGGGACCGCTTTTTACCCCAGGACGAGAAAACTGAGTCCGGGGCATTCCCGCTCGCGTTTTCTTGGGACGAGCACCGGAAGTCCTCGAGCTCAGCCCGTTTCCTTCGCTGCAAGTGCATTTCCAGTGGTTTCTGACACCAGACGAGCGTTCGCCACTCGTTGGAAGCTTCGGCCATCTTTTGGACCGTTTTGGGTCGCACCACAGTTCTCCCTCCAACGAGCTCGCTTCCCGACCTATACCTCCGGAAAACGTGTCAGGGAGCATGCCAGGAGTGTGGGTTGAAGTCCTCGGAGCACGAGACCCGAAGATCGAAAGACTTATGACCAATACGGAGCAAAGGGAAGAAACCGTCGGGGGACCGCTTTTTACCCCAGGACGAGAAAACTGAGTCCGGGGCATTCCCGCTCGCGTTTTCTTGGGACGAGCACCGGAAGTCCTCGAGCTCAGCCCGTTTCCTTCGCTGCAAGTGCATTTCCAGTGGTTTCTGACACCGGACGAGCGTTCGCCACTCGTTGGAAGCTTCGGCCATCTTTTGGACCGTTTTGGGTCGCACCACAGTTCTCCCTCCAACGAGCTCGCTTCCCGACCTATACCTCCGGAAAACGTGTCAGGGAGCATGCCAGGAGTGTGGGTTGAAGTCCTCGGAGCACGAGACCCGAAGATCGAAAGACTTATGACCAATACGGAGCAAAGGGAAGAAACCGTCGGGGGACCGCTTTTTACCCCAGGACGAGAAAACTGAGTCCGGGGCATTCCCGCTCGCGTTTTCTTGGGACGAGCACCGTAAGTCCTCGAGCTCAGCCCGTTTCCTTCGCTGCAAGTGCATTTCCAGTGGTTTCTGACACCGGACGAGCGTTCGCCACTCGTTGGAAGCTTCGGCCATCTTTTGGACCGTTTTGGGTCGCACCACAGTTCTCCCTCCAACGAGCTCGCTTCCCGACCTATACCTCCGGAAAACGTGTCAGGGAGCATGCCAGGAGTGTGGGTTGAAGTCCTCGGAGCACGAGACCCGAAGATCGAAAGACTTATGACCAATACGGAGCAAAGGGAAGAAACCGTCGGGGGACCGCTTTTTACCCCAGGACGAGAAAACTGAGTCCGGGGCATTCCCGCTCGCGTTTTCTTGGGACGAGCACCGGAAGTCCTCGAGCTCAGCCCGTTTCCTTCGCTGCAAGTGCATTTCCAGTGGTTTCTGACACCGGACGAGCGTTCGCCACTCGTTGGAAGCTTCGGCCATCTTTTGGACCGTTTTGGGTCGCACCACAGTTCTCCCTCCAACGAGCTCGCTTCCCGACCTATACCTCCGGAAAACGTGTCAGGGAGCATGCCAGGAGTGTGGGTTGAAGTCCTCGGAGCACGAGACCCGAAGATCGAAAGACTTATGACCAATACGGAGCAAAGGGAAGAAACCGTCGGGGGACCGCTTTTTACCCCAGGACGAGAAAACTGAGTCCGGGGCATTCCCGCTCGCGTTTTCTTGGGACGAGCACCGGAAGTCCTCGAGCTCAGCCCGTTTCCTTCGCTGCAAGTGCATTTCCAATGGTTTCTGACACCGGACGAGCGTTCGCCACTCGTTGGATGCTTCGGCCATCTTTTGGACCGTTTTGGGTCGCACCACAGTTCTCCCTCCAACGAGCTCGCTTCCCGACCTATACCTCCGGAAAACGTGTCAGGGAGCATGCCAGGAGTGTGGGTTGAAGTCCTCGGAGCACGAGACCCGAAGATCGAAAGACTTATGACCAATACGGAGCAAAGGGAAGAAACCGTCGGGGGACCGCTTTTTACCCCAGGACGAGAAAACTGAGTCCGGGGCATTCCCGCTCGCGTTTTCTTGGGACGAGAACCGGAAGTCCTCGAGCTCAGCCCGTTTCCTTCGCTGCAAGTGCATTTCCAGTGGTTTCTGACACCGGACGAGCGTTCGCCACTCGTTGGAAGCTTCGGCCATCTTTTGGACCGTTTTGGGTCCCACCACAGTTCTCCCTCCAACGAGCTCGCTTCCCGACCTATACCTCCGGAAAACGTGTCAGGGAGCATGCCAGGAGTGTGGGTTGAAGTCCTCGGAGCACGAGACCCGAAGATCGAAAGACTTATGACCAATACGGAGCAAAGGGAAGAAACTGTCGGGGGGGACCGCTTTTTACCCCAGGACGAGAAAACTGAGTCCGGGGCATTCCCGCTCGCGTTTTCTTGGGACGAGCACCGGAAGTCCTCGAGCTCAGCCCGTTTCCTTCGCTGCAAGTGCATTTCCAGTGGTTTCTGACACCGGACGAGCGTTCGCCACTCGTTGGAAGCTTCGGCCATCTTTTGGACCGTTTTGGGTCGCACCACAGTTCTCCCTCCAACGAGCTCGCTTCCCGACCTATACCTCCAGAAAACGTGTCAGGGAGCATGCCAGGAGTGTGGGTTGAAGTCCTCGGAGCACGAGACCCGAAGATCGAAAGACTTATGACCAATACGGAGCAAAGGGAAGAAACCGTCGGGGGACCGCTTTTTACCCCAGGACGAGAAAACTGAGTCCGGGGCATTCCCGCTCGCGTTTTCTTGGGACGAGCACCGGAAGTCCTCGAGCTCAGCCCGTTTCCTTCGCTGCAAGTGCATTTCCAGTGGTTTCTGACACCGGACGAGCGTTCACCACTCGTTGGAAGCTTCGGCCATCTTTTGGACCGTTTTGGGTCGCACCACAGTTCTCCCTCCAACGAGCTCGCTTCCCGACCTATACCTCCGGAAAACGTGTCAGGGAGCATGCCAGGAGTGTGGGTTGAAGTCCTCGGAGCACGAGACCCGAAGATCGAAAGACTTATGACCAATACGGAGCAAAGGGAAGAAACCGTCGGGGGACCGCTTTTTACCCCAGGACGAGAAAACTGAGTCCGGGGCATTCCCGCTCGCGTTTTCTTGGGACGAGCACCGGAAGTCCTCGAGCTCAGCCCGTTTCCTTCGCTGCAAGTGCATTTCCAGTGGTTTCTGACACCGGACGAGCGTTCGCCACTCGTTGGAAGCTTCGGCCATCTTTTGGACCGTTTTGGGTCGCACCACAGTTCTCCCTCCAACGAGCTCGCTTCCCGACCTATACCTCCGGAAAACGTGTCAGGGAGCATGCCAGGAGTGTGGGTTGAAGTCCTCGGAGCACGAGACCCGAAGATCGAAAGACTTATGACCAATACGGAGCAAAGGGAAGAAACCGTCGGGGGACCGCTTTTTACCCCAGGACGAGAAAACTGAGTCCGGGGCATTCCCGCTCGCGTTTTCTTGGGACGAGCACCGGAAGTCCTCGAGCTCAGCCCGTTTCCTTCGCTGCAAGTGCATTTCCAGTGGTTTCTGACACCGGACGAGCGTTCGCCACTCGTTGGAAGCTTCGGCCATCTTTTGGACCGTTTTGGGTCGCACCACAGTTCTCCCTCCAACGAGCTCGCTTCCCGACCTATACCTCCGGAAAACGTGTCAGGGAGCATGCCAGGAGTGTGGGTTGAAGTCCTCGGAGCACGAGACCCGAAGATCGAAAGACTTATGACCAATACGGAGCAAAGGGAAGAAACCGTCGGGGGACCGCTTTTTACCCCAGGACGAGAAAACTGAGTCCGGGGCATTCCCGCTCGCGTTTTCTTGGGACGAGCACCGGAAGTCCTCGAGCTCAGCCCGTTTCCTTCGCTGCAAGTGCATTTCCAGTGGTTTCTGACACCGGACGAGCGTTCGCCACTCGTTGGAAGCTTCGGCCATCTTTTGGACCGTTTTGGGTCGCACCACAGTTCTCCCTCCAACGAGCTCGCTTCCCGACCTATACCTCCGGAAAACGTGTCAGGGAGCATGCCAGGAGTGTGGGTTGAAGTCCTCGGAGCACGAGACCCGAAGATCGAAAGACTTATGACCAATACGGAGCAAAGGGAAGAAACCGTCGGGGGACCGCTTTTTACCCCAGGACGAGAAAACTGAGTCCGGGGCATTCCCGCTCGCGTTTTCTTGGGACGAGCACCGGAAGTCCTCGAGCTCAGCCCGTTTCCTTCGCTGCAAGTGCATTTCCAGTGGTTTCTGACACCGGACGAGCGTTCGCCACTCGTTGGAAGCTACGGCCATCTTTTGGACCGTTTTGGGTCGCACCACAGTTCTCCCTCCAACGAGCTCGCTTCCCGACCTATACCTCCGGAAAACGTGTCAGGGAGCATGCCAGGAGTGTGGGTTGAAGTCCTCGGAGCACGAGACCCGAAGATCGAAAGACTTATGACCAATACGGAGCAAAGGGAAGAAACCGTCGGGGGACCGCTTTTTACCCCAGGACGAGAAAACTGAGTCCGGGGCATTCCCGCTCGCGTTTTCTTGGGACGAGCACCGGAAGTCCTCGAGCTCAGCCCGTTTCCTTCGCTGCAAGTGCATTTCCAGTGGTTTCTGACACCGGACGAGCGTTCGCCACTCGTTGGAAGCTTCGGCCATCTTTTGGACCGTTTTGGGTCGCACCACAGTTCTCCCTCCAACGAGCTCGCTTCCCGACCTATACCTCCGGAAAACGTGTCAGGGAGCATGCCAGGAGTGTGGGTTGAAGTCCTCGGAGCACGAGACCCGAAGATCGAAAGACTTATGACCAATACGGAGCAAAGGGAAGAAACCGTCGGGGGACCGCTTTTTACCCCAGGACGAGAAAACTGAGTCCGGGGCATTCCCGCTCGCGTTTTCTTGGGACGAGCACCGGAAGTCCTCGAGCTCAGCCCGTTTCCTTCGCTGCAAGTGCATTTCCAGTGGTTTCTGACACCGGACGAGCGTTCGCCACTCGTTGGAAGCTTCGGCCATCTTTTGGACCGTTTTGGGTCGCACCACAGTTCTCCCTCCAACGAGCTCGCTTCCCGACCTATACCTCCGGAAAACGTGTCAGGGAGCATGCCAGGAGTGTGGGTTGAAGTCCTCGGAGCACGAGACCCGAAGATCGAAAGACTTATGACCAATACGGAGCAAAGGGAAGAAACCGTCGGGGGACCGCTTTTTACCCCAGGACGAGAAAACTGAGTCCGGGGCATTCCCGCTCGCGTTTTCTTGGGACGAGCACCGGAAGTCCTCGAGCTCAGCCCGTTTCCTTCGCTGCAAGTGCATTTCCAGTGGTTTCTGACACCGGACGAGCGTTCGCCACTCGTTGGAAGCTTCGGCCATCTTTTGGACCGTTTTGGGTCGCACCACAGTTCTCCCTCCAACGAGCTCGCTTCCCGACCTATACCTCCGGAAAACGTGTCAGGGAGCATGCCAGGAGTGTGGGTTGAAGTCCTCGGAGCACGAGACCCGTAGATCGAAAGACTTATGACCAATACGGAGCAAAGGGAAGAAACCGTCGGGGGACCGCTTTTTACCCCAGGACGAGAAAACTGAGTCCGGGGCATTCCCGCTCGCGTTTTCTTGGGACGAGCACCGGAAGTCCTCGAGCTCAGCCCGTTTCCTTCGCTGCAAGTGCATTTCCAGTGGTTTCTGACACCGGACGAGCGTTCGCCACTCGTTGGAAGCTTCGGCCATCTTTTGGACCGTTTTGGGTCGCACCACAGTTCTCCCTCCAACGAGCTCGCTTCCCGACCTATACCTCCGGAAAACGTGTCAGGGAGCATGCCAGGAGTGTGGGTTGAAGTCCTCGGAGCACGAGACCCGAAGATCGAAAGACTTATGACCAATACGGAGCAAAGGGAAGAAACCGTCGGGGGACCGCTTTTTACCCCAGGACGAGAAAACTGAGTCCGGGGCATTCCCGCTCGCGTTTTCTTGGGACGAGCACCGGAAGTCCTCGAGCTCAGCCCGTTTCCTTCGCTGCAAGTGCATTTCCAGTGGTTTCTGACACCGGACGAGCGTTCGCCACTCGTTGGAACCTTCGGCCATCTTTTGGACCGTTTTGGGTCGCACCACAGTTCTCCCTCCAACGAGCTCGCTTCCCGACCTATACCTCCGGAAAACGTGTCAGGGAGCATGCCAGGAGTGAGGGTTGAAGTCCTCGGAGCACGAGACCCGTAGATCGAAAGACTTATGACCAATACGGAGCAAAGGGAAGAAACCGTCGGGGGACCGTTTTTTACCCCAGGACGAGAAAACTGAGTCCGGGGCATTCCCGCTCGCGTTTTCTTGGGACGAGCACCGGAAGTCCTCGAGCTCAGCCCGTTTCCTTCGCTGCAAGTGCATTTCCAGTGGTTTCTGACACCGGACGAGCGTTCGCCACTCGTTGGAAGCTTCGGCCATCTTTTGGACCGTTTTGGGTCGCACCACAGTTCTCCCTCCAACGAGCTCGCTTCCCGACCTATACCTCCGGAAAACGTGTCAGGGAGCATGCCATAAGTGTTGGTTGAAGTCCTCGGAGCACGAGACCCGAAGATCGAAAGACTTATGACCAATACGGAGCAAAGGGAAGAAACCGTCGGGGGACCGCTTTTTACCCCAGGACGAGAAAACTGAGTCCGGGGCATTCCCGCTCGCGTTTTCTTGGGACGAGCACCGGAAGTCCTCGAGCTCAGCCCGTTTCCTTCGCTGCAAGTGCATTTCCAGTGGTTTCTGACACCGGACGAGCGTTCGCCACTCGTTGGAAGCTTCGGCCATCTTTTGGACCGTTTTGGGTCGCACCACAGTTCTCCCTCCAACGAGCTCCCTTCCCGACCTATACCTCCGGAAAACGTGTCTGGGAGCATGCCAGGAGTGTGGGTTGAAGTCCTCGGAGCACGAGACCCGAAGATCGAAAGACTTATGACCAATACGGAGCAAAGGGAAGAAACCGTCGGGGGACCGCTTTTTACCCCAGGACGAGAAAACTGAGTCCGGGGCATTCCCGCTCGCGTTTTCTTGGGACGAGCACCGGAAGTCCTCGAGCTCAGCCCGTTTCCTTCGCTGCAAGTGCATTTCCAGTGGTTTCTGACACCGGACGAGCGTTCGCCACTCGTTGGAAGCTTCGGCCATCTTTTGGACCGTTTTGGGTCGCACCACAGTTCTCCCTCCAACGAGCTCGCTTCCCGACCTATACCTCCGGAAAACGTGTCAGGGAGCATGCCAGGAGTGTGGGTTGAAGTCCTCGGAGCACGAGACCCGAAGATCGAAAGACTTATGACCAATACGGAGCAAAGGGAAGAAACCGTCGGGGGACCGCTTTTTACCCCAGGACGAGAAAACTGAGTCCGGGGCATTCCCGCTCGCGTTTTCTTGGGACGAGCACCGGAAGTCCTCGAGCTCAGCCCGTTTCCTTCGCTGCAAGTGCATTTCCAGTGGTTTCTGACACCGGACGAGCGTTCGCCACTCGTTGGAAGCTTCGGCCATCTTTTGGACCGTTTTGGGTCGCACCACAGTTCTCCCTCCAACGAGCTCGCTTCCCGACCTATACCTCCGGAAAACGTGTCGAGGAGCATGCCAGGAGTGTGGGTTGAAGTCCTCGGAGCACGAGACCCGAAGATCGAAAGACTTATGACCAATACGGAGCAAAGGGAAGAAACCGTCGGGGGACCGCTTTTTACCCCAGGACGAGAAAACTGAGTCCGGGGCATTCCCGCTCGCGTTTTCTTGGGACGAGCACCGGAAGTCCTCGAGCTCAGCCCGTTTCCTTCGCTGCAAGTGCATTTCCAGTGGTTTCTGACACCGGACGAGCGTTCGCCACTCGTTGGAAGCTTCGGCCATCTTTTGGACCGTTTTGGGTCGCACCACAGTTCTCCCTCCAACGAGCTCGCTTCCCGACCTATACCTCCGGAAAACGTGTCGAGGAGCATGCCAGGAGTGTGGGTTGAAGTCCTCGGAGCACGAGACCCGAAGATCGAAAGACTTATGACCAATACGGAGCAAAGGGAAGAAACCGTCGGGGGACCGCTTTTTACCCCAGGACGAGAAAACTGAGTCCGGGGCATTCCCGCTCGCGTTTTCTTGGGACGAGCACCGGAAGTCCTCGAGCTCAGCCCGTTTCCTTCGCTGCAAGTGCATTTCCAGTGGTTTCTGACACCGGACGAGCGTTCGCCACTCGTTGGAAGCTTCGGCCATCTTTTGGACCGTTTTGGGTCGCACCACAGTTCTCCCTCCAACGAGCTCGCTTCCCGACCTATACCTCCGGAAAACGTGTCAGGGAGCATGCCAGGAGTGTGGGTTGAAGTCCTCGGAGCACGAGACCCGAAGATCGAAAGACTTATGACCAATACGGAGCAAAGGGAAGAAACCGTCGGGGGACCGCTTTTTACCCCAGGACGAGAAAACTGAGTCCGGGGCATTCCCGCTCGCGTTTTCTTGGGACGAGCACCGGAAGTCCTCGAGCTCAGCCCGTTTCCTTCGCTGCAAGTGCATTTCCAGTGGTTTCTGACACCGGACGAGCGTTCGCCACTCGTTGGAAGCTTCGGCCATCTTTTGGACCGTTTTGGGTCGCACCACAGTTCTCCCTCCAACGAGCTCGCTTCCCGACCTATACCTCCAGAAAACGTGTCAGGGAGCATGCCAGGAGTGTGGGTTGAAGTCCTCGGAGCACGAGACCCGAAGATCGAAAGACTTATGACCAATACGGAGCAAAGGGAAGAAACCGTCGGGGGACCGCTTTTTACCCCAGGACGAGAAAACTGAGTCCGGGGCATTCCCGCTCGCGTTTTCTTGGGACGAGCACCGGAAGTCCTCGAGCTCAGCCCGTTTCCTTCGCTGCAAGTGCATTTCCAGTGGTTTCTGACACCGGACGAGCGTTCGCCACTCGTTGGAAGCTTCGGCCATCTTTTGGACCGTTTTGGGTCGCACCACAGTTCTCCCTCCAACGAGCTCGCTTCCCGACCTATACCTCCGGAAAACGTGTCAGGGAGCATGCCAGGAGTGTGGGTTGAAGTCCTCGGAGCACGAGACCCGTAGATCGAAAGACTTATGACCAATACGGAGCAAAGGGAAGAAACCGTCGGGGGACCGCTTTTTACCCCAGGACGAGAAAACTGAGTCCGGGGCATTCCCGCTCGCGTTTTCTTGGGACGAGCACCGGAAGTCCTCGAGCTCAGCCCGTTTCCTTCGCTGCAAGTGCATTTCCAGTGGTTTCTGACACCGGACGAGCGTTCGCCACTCGTTGGAAGCTTCGGCCATCTTTTGGACCGTTTTGGGTCGCACCACAGTTCTCCCTCCAACGAGCTCGCTTCCCGACCTATACCTCCGGAAAACGTGTCAGGGAGCATGCCAGGAGTGTGGGTTGAAGTCCTCGGAGCACGAGACCCGAAGATCGAAAGACTTATGACCAATACGGAGCAAAGGGAAGAAACCGTCGGGGGACCGCTTTTTACCCCAGGACGAGAAAACTGAGTCCGGGGCATTCCCGCTCGCGTTTTCTTGGGACGAGCACCGGAAGTCCTCGAGCTCAGCCCGTTTCCTTCGCTGCAAGTGCATTTCCAGTGGTTTCTGACACCGGACGAGCGTTCGCCACTCGTTGGAACCTTCGGCCATCTTTTGGACCGTTTTGGGTCGCACCACAGTTCTCCCTCCAACGAGCTCGCTTCCCGACCTATACCTCCGGAAAACGTGTCAGGGAGCATGCCAGGAGTGTGGGTTGAAGTCCTCGGAGCACGAGACCCGTAGATCGAAAGACTTATGACCAATACGGAGCAAAGGGAAGAAACCGTCGGGGGACCGTTTTTTACCCCAGGACGAGAAAACTGAGTCCGGGGCATTCCCGCTCGCGTTTTCTTGGGACGAGCACCGGAAGTCCTCGAGCTCAGCCCGTTTCCTTCGCTGCAAGTGCATTTCCAGTGGTTTCTGACACCGGACGAGCGTTCGCCACTCGTTGGAAGCTTCGGCCATCTTTTGGACCGTTTTGGGTCGCACCACAGTTCTCCCTCCAACGAGCTCGCTTCCCGACCTATACCTCCGGAAAACGTGTCAGGGAGCATGCCATAAGTGTTGGTTGAAGTCCTCGGAGCACGAGACCCGAAGATCGAAAGACTTATGACCAATACGGAGCAAAGGGAAGAAACCGTCGGGGGACCGCTTTTTACCCCAGGACGAGAAAACTGAGTCCGGGGCATTCCCGCTCGCGTTTTCTTGGGACGAGCACCGGAAGTCCTCGAGCTCAGCCCGTTTCCTTCGCTGCAAGTGCATTTCCAGTGGTTTCTGACACCGGACGAGCGTTCGCCACTCGTTGGAAGCTTCGGCCATCTTTTGGACCGTTTTGGGTCGCACCACAGTTCTCCCTCCAACGAGCTCCCTTCCCGACCTATACCTCCGGAAAACGTGTCTGGGAGCATGCCAGGAGTGTGGGTTGAAGTCCTCGGAGCACGAGACCCGAAGATCGAAAGACTTATGACCAATACGGAGCAAAGGGAAGAAACCGTCGGGGGACCGCTTTTTACCCCAGGACGAGAAAACTGAGTCCGGGGCATTCCCGCTCGCGTTTTCTTGGGACGAGCACCGGAAGTCCTCGAGCTCAGCCCGTTTCCTTCGCTGCAAGTGCATTTCCAGTGGTTTCTGACACCGGACGAGCGTTCGCCACTCGTTGGAAGCTTCGGCCATCTTTTGGACCGTTTTGGGTCGCACCACAGTTCTCCCTCCAACGAGCTCGCTTCCCGACCTATACCTCCGGAAAACGTGTCAGGGAGCATGCCAGGAGTGTGGGTTGAAGTCCTCGGAGCACGAGACCCGAAGATCGAAAGACTTATGACCAATACGGAGCAAAGGGAAGAAACCGTCGGGGGACCGCTTTTTACCCCAGGACGAGAAAACTGAGTCCGGGGCATTCCCGCTCGCGTTTTCTTGGGACGAGCACCGGAAGTCCTCGAGCTCAGCCCGTTTCCTTCGCTGCAAGTGCATTTCCAGTGGTTTCTGACACCGGACGAGCGTTCGCCACTCGTTGGAAGCTTCGGCCATCTTTTGGACCGTTTTGGGTCGCACCACAGTTCTCCCTCCAACGAGCTCGCTTCCCGACCTATACCTCCGGAAAACGTGTCGAGGAGCATGCCAGGAGTGTGGGTTGAAGTCCTCGGAGCACGAGACCCGAAGATCGAAAGACTTATGACCAATACGGAGCAAAGGGAAGAAACCGTCGGGGGACCGCTTTTTACCCCAGGACGAGAAAACTGAGTCCGGGGCATTCCCGCTCGCGTTTTCTTGGGACGAGCACCGGAAGTCCTCGAGCTCAGCCCGTTTCCTTCGCTGCAAGTGCATTTCCAGTGGTTTCTGACACCGGACGAGCGTTCGCCACTCGTTGGAAGCTTCGGCCATCTTTTGGACCGTTTTGGGTCGCACCACAGTTCTCCCTCCAACGAGCTCGCTTCCCGACCTATACCTCCGGAAAACGTGTCGAGGAGCATGCCAGGAGTGTGGGTTGAAGTCCTCGGAGCACGAGACCCGAAGATCGAAAGACTTATGACCAATACGGAGCAAAGGGAAGAAACCGTCGGGGGACCGCTTTTTACCCCAGGACGAGAAAACTGAGTCCGGGGCATTCCCGCTCGCGTTTTCTTGGGACGAGCACCGGAAGTCCTCGAGCTCAGCCCGTTTCCTTCGCTGCAAGTGCATTTCCAGTGGTTTCTGACACCGGACGAGCGTTCGCCACTCGTTGGAAGCTTCGGCCATCTTTTGGACCGTTTTGGGTCGCACCACAGTTCTCCCTCCAACGAGCTCGCTTCCCGACCTATACCTCCGGAAAACGTGTCGGGAGCATGCCAGGAGTGTGGGTTGAAGTCCTCGGAGCACGAGACCCGAAGATCGAAAGACTTATGACCAATACGGAGCAAAGGGAAGAAACCGTCGGGGGACCGCTTTTTACCCCAGGACGAGAAAACTGAGTCCGGGGCATTCCCGCTCGCGTTTTCTTGGGACGAGCACCGGAAGTCCTCGAGCTCAGCCCGTTTCCTTCGCTGCAAGTGCATTTCCAGTGGTTTCTGACACCGGACGAGCGTTCGCCACTCGTTGGAAGCTTCGGCCATCTTTTGGACCGTTTTGGGTCGCACCACAGTTCTCCCTCCAACGAGCTCGCTTCCCGACCTATACCTCCGGAAAACGTGTCAGGGAGCATGCCAGGAGTGTGGGTTGAAGTCCTCGGAGCACGAGACCCGAAGATCGAAAGACTTATGACCAATACGGAGCAAAGGGAAGAAACCGTCGGGGGACCGCTTTTTACCCCAGGACGAGAAAACTGAGTCCGGGGCATTCCCGCTCGCGTTTTCTTGGGACGAGCACCGGAAGTCCTCGAGCTCAGCCCGTTTCCTTCGCTACAAGTGCATTTCCAGTGGTTTCTGACACCGGACGAGCGTTCGCCACTCGTTGGAAGCTTCGGCCATCTTTTGGACCGTTTTGGGTCGCACCACAGTTCTCCCTCCAACGAGCTCGCTTCCCGACCTATACCTCCGGAAAACGTGTCAGGGAGCATGCCAGGAGTGTGGGTTGAAGTCCTCGGAGCACGAGACCCGAAGATCGAAAGACTTATGACCAATACGGAGCAAAGGGAAGAAACCGTCGGGGGACCGCTTTTTACCCCAGGACGAGAAAACTGAGTCCGGGGCATTCCCGCTCGCGTTTTCTTGGGACGAGCACCGGAAGTCCTCGAGCTCAGCCCGTTTCCTTCGCTGCAAGTGCATTTCCAGTGGTTTCTGACACCGGACGAGCGTTCGCCACTCGTTGGAAGCTTCGGCCATCTTTTGGACCGTTTTGGGTCGCACCACAGTTCTCCCTCCAACGAGCTCGCTTCCCGACCTATACCTCCGGAAAACGTGTCAGGGAGCATGCCAGGAGTGTGGGTTGAAGTCCTCGGAGCACGAGACCCGAAGATCGAAAGACTTATGACCAATACGGAGCAAAGGGAAGAAACCGTCGGGGGACCGCTTTTTACCCCAGGACGAGAAAACTGAGTCCGGGGCATTCCCGCTCGCGTTTTCTTGGGACGAGCACCGGAAGTCCTCGAGCTCAGCCCGTTTCCTTCGCTGCAAGTGCATTTCCAGTGGTTTCTGACACCGGACGAGCGTTCGACACTCGTTGGAAGCTTCGGCTATCTTTTGGACCGTTTTGGGTCGCACCACAGTTCTCCCTCCAACGAGCTCGCTTCCCGACCTATACCTCCGGAAAACGTGTCAGGGAGCATGCCAGGAGTGTGGGTTGAAGTCCTCGGAGCACGAGACCCGAAGATCGAAAGACTTATGACCAATACGGAGCAAAGGGAAGAAACCGTCGGGGGACCGCTTTTTACCCCAGGACGAGAAAACTGAGTCCGGGGCATTCCCGCTCGCGTTTTCTTGGGACGAGCACCGGAAGTCCTCGAGCTCAGCCCGTTTCCTTCGCTGCAAGTGCATTTCCAGTGGTTTCTGACACCGGACGAGCGTTCGCCACTCGTTGGAAGCTTCGGCCATCTTTTGGACCGTTTTGGGTCGCACCACAGTTCTCCCTCCAACGAGCTCGCTTCCCGACCTATACCTCCGGAAAACGTGTCGAGGAGCATGCCAGGAGTGTGGGTTGAAGTCCTCGGAGCACGAGACCCGAAGATCGAAAGACTTATGACCAATACGGAGCAAAGGGAAGAAACCGTCGGGGGACCGCTTTTTACCCCAGGACGAGAAAACTGAGTCCGGGGCATTCCCGCTCGCGTTTTCTTGGGACGAGCACCGGAAGTCCTCGAGCTCAGCCCGTTTCCTTCGCTGCAAGTGCATTTCCAGTGGTTTCTGACACCGGACGAGCGTTCGCCACTCGTTGGAAGCTTCGGCCATCTTTTGGACCGTTTTGGGTCGCACCACAGTTCTCCCTCCAACGAGCTCGCTTCCCGACCTATACCTCCGGAAAACGTGTCAGGGAGCATGCCAGGAGTGTGGGTTGAAGTCCTCGGAGCACGAGACCCGAAGATCGAAAGACTTATGACCAATACGGAGCAAAGGGAAGAAACCGTCGGGGGACCGCTTTTTACCCCAGGACGAGAAAACTGAGTCCGGGGCATTCCCGCTCGCGTTTTCTTGGGACGAGCACCGGAAGTCCTCGAGCTCAGCCCGTTTCCTTCGCTGCAAGTGCATTTCCAGTGGTTTCTGACACCGGACGAGCGTTCGCCACTCGTTGGAAGCTTCGGCCATCTTTTGGACCGTTTTGGGTCGCACCACAGTTCTCCCTCCAACGAGCTCGCTTCCCGACCTATACCTCCGGAAAACGTGTCAGGGAGCATGCCAGGAGTGTGGGTTGAAGTCCTCGGAGCACGAGACCCGAAGATCGAAAGACTTATGACCAATACGGAGCAAAGGGAAGAAACCGTCGGGGGACCGCTTTTTACCCCAGGACGAGAAAACTGAGTCCGGGGCATTCCCGCTCGCGTTTTCTTGGGACGAGCACCGGAAGTCCTCGAGCTCAGCCCGTTTCCTTCGCTGCAAGTGCATTTCCAGTGGTTTCTGACACCGGACGAGCGTTCGACACTCGTTGGAAGCTTCGGCTATCTTTTGGACCGTTTTGGGTCGCACCACAGTTCTCCCTCCAACGAGCTCGCTTCCCGACCTATACCTCCGGAAAACGTGTCAGGGAGCATGCCAGGAGTGTGGGTTGAAGTCCTCGGAGCACGAGACCCGAAGATCGAAAGACTTATGACCAATACGGAGCAAAGGGAAGAAACCGTCGGGGGACCGGTTTTTACCCCAGGACGAGAAAACTGAGTCCGGGGCATTCCCGCTCGCGTTTTCTTGGGACGAGCACCGGAAGTCCTCGAGCTCAGCCCGTTTCCTTCGCTGCAAGTGCATTTCCAGTGGTTTCTGACACCGGACGAGCGTTCGCCACTCGTTGGAAGCTTCGGCCATCTTTTGGACCGTTTTGGGTCGCACCACAGTTCTCCCTCCAACGAGCTCGCTTCCCGACCTATACCTCCGGAAAACGTGTCGAGGAGCATGCCAGGAGTGTGGGTTGAAGTCCTCGGAGCACGAGACCCGAAGATCGAAAGACTTATGACCAATACGGAGCAAAGGGAAGAAACCGTCGGGGGACCGCTTTTTACCCCAGGACGAGAAAACTGAGTCCGGGGCATTCCCGCTCGCGTTTTCTTGGGACGAGCACCGGAAGTCCTCGAGCTCAGCCCGTTTCCTTCGCTGCAAGTGCATTTCCAGTGGTTTCTGACACCGGACGAGCGTTCGCCACTCGTTGGAAGCTTCGGCCATCTTTTGGACCGTTTTGGGTCGCACCACAGTTCTCCCTCCAACGAGCTCGCTTCCCGACCTATACCTCCGGAAAACGTGTCAGGGAGCATGCCAGGAGTGTGGGTTGAAGTCCTCGGAGCACGAGACCCGAAGATCGAAAGACTTATGACCAATACGGAGCAAAGGGAAGAAACCGTCGGGGGACCGCTTTTTACCCCAGGACGAGAAAACTGAGTCCGGGGCATTCCCGCTCGCGTTTTCTTGGGACGAGCACCGGAAGTCCTCGAGCTCAGCCCGTTTCCTTCGCTGCAAGTGCATTTCCAGTGGTTTCTGACACCGGACGAGCGTTCGCCACTCGTTGGAAGCTTCGGCCATCTTTTGGACCGTTTTGGGTCGCACCACAGTTCTCCCTCCAACGAGCTCGCTTCCCGACCTATACCTCCGGAAAACGTGTCAGGGAGCATGCCAGGAGTGTGGGTTGAAGTCCTCGGAGCACGAGACCCGAAGATCGAAAGACTTATGACCAATACGGAGCAAAGGGAAGAAACCGTCGGGGGACCGCTTTTTACCCCAGGACGAGAAAACTGAGTCCGGGGCATTCCCGCTCGCGTTTTCTTGGGACGAGCACCGGAAGTCCTCGAGCTCAGCCCGTTTCCTTCGCTACAAGTGCATTTCCAGTGGTTTCTGACACCGGACGAGCGTTCGCCACTCGTTGGAAGCTTCGGCCATCTTTTGGACCGTTTTGGGTCGCACCACAGTTCTCCCTCCAACGAGCTCGCTTCCCGACCTATACCTCCGGAAAACGTGTCAGGGAGCATGCCAGGAGTGTGGGTTGAAGTCCTCGGAGCACGAGACCCGAAGATCGAAAGACTTATGACCAATACGGAGCAAAGGGAAGAAACCGTCGGGGGACCGCTTTTTACCCCAGGACGAGAAAACTGAGTCCGGGGCATTCCCGCTCGCGTTTTCTTGGGACGAGCACCGGAAGTCCTCGAGCTCAGCCCGTTTCCTTCGCTGCAAGTGCATTTCCAGTGGTTTCTGACACCGGACGAGCGTTCGCCACTCGTTGGAAGCTTCGGCCATCTTTTGGACCGTTTTGGGTCGCACCACAGTTCTCCCTCCAACGAGCTCGCTTCCCGACCTATACCTCCGGAAAACGTGTCAGGGAGCATGCCAGGAGTGTGGGTTGAAGTCCTCGGAGCACGAGACCCGAAGATCGAAAGACTTATGACCAATACGGAGCAAAAGAAAGAAACCGTCAAGGGACCGCTTTTTACCCCAGGACGAGAAAAACTGAGTCCGGGGCATTCCCGCTCGCGTTTTCTTGGGACGAGCACCGGAAGTCCTCGAGCTCAGCCCGTTTCCTTCGCTGCAAGTGCATTTCCAGTGGTTTCTGACACCGGACGAGCGTTCGCCACTCGTTGGAAGCTTCGGCCATCTTTTGGACCGTTTTGGGTCGCACCACAGTTCTCCCTCCAACGAGCTCGCTTCCCGACCTATACCTCCGGAAAACGTGTCAGGGAGCATGCCAGGAGTGTGGGTTGAAGTCCTCGGAGCACGAGACCCGAAGATCGAAAGACTTATGACCAATACGGAGCAAAGGGAAGAAACCGTCGGGGGACCGCTTTTTACCCCAGGACGAGAAAACTGAGTCCGGGGCATTCCCGCTCGCGTTTTCTTGGGACGAGCACCGGAAGTCCTCGAGCTCAGCCCGTTTCCTTCGCTGCAAGTGCATTTCCAGTGGTTTCTGACACCGGACGAGCGTTCGCCACTCGTTGGAAGCTTCGGCCATCTTTTGGACCGTTTTGGGTCGCACCACAGTTCTCCCTCCAACGAGCTCGCTTCCCGACCTATACCTCCGGAAAACGTGTCAGGGAGCATGCCAGGAGTGTGGGTTGAAGTCCTCGGAGCACGAGACCCGAAGATCGAAAGACTTATGACCAATACGGAGCAAAGGGAAGAAACCGTCGGGGGACCGCTTTTTACCCCAGGACGAGAAAACTGAGTCCGGGGCATTCCCGCTCGCGTTTTCTTGGGACGAGCACCGGAAGTCCTCGAGCTCAGCCCGTTTCCTTCGCTGCAAGTGCATTTCCAGTGGTTTCTGACACCGGACGAGCGTTCGCCACTCGTTGGAAGCTTCGGCCATCTTTTGGACCGTTTTGGGTCGCACCACAGTTCTCCCTCCAACGAGCTCGCTTCCCGACCTATACCTCCGGAAAACGTGTCAGGGAGCATGCCAGGAGTGTGGGTTGAAGTCCTCGGAGCACGAGACCCGAAGATCGAAAGACTTATGACCAATACGGAGCAAAGGGAAGAAACCGTCGGGGGACCGCTTTTTACCCCAGGACGAGAAAACTGAGTCCGGGGCATTCCCGCTCGCGTTTTCTTGGGACGAGCACCGGAAGTCCTCGAGCTCAGCCCGTTTCCTTCGCTGCAAGTGCATTTCCAGTGGTTTCTGACACCGGACGAGCGTTCGCCACTCGTTGGAAGCTTCGGCCATCTTTTGGACCGTTTTGGGTCGCACCACAGTTCTCCCTCCAACGAGCTCGCTTCCCGACCTATACCTCCGGAAAACGTGTCAGGGAGCATGCCAGGAGTGTGGGTTGAAGTCCTCGGAGCACGAGACCCGAAGATCGAAAGACTTATGACCAATACGGAGCAAAGGGAAGAAACCGTCGGGGGACCGCTTTTTACCCCAGGACGAGAAAACTGAGTCCGGGGCATTCCCGCTCGCGTTTTCTTGGGACGAGCACCGGAAGTCCTCGAGCTCAGCCCGTTTCCTTCGCTGCAAGTGCATTTCCAGTGGTTTCTGACACCGGACGAGCGTTCGCCACTCGTTGGAAGCTTCGGCCATCTTTTGGACCGTTTTGGGTCGCACCACAGTTCTCCCTCCAACGAGCTCGCTTCCCGACCTATACCTCCGGAAAACGTGTCAGGGAGCATGCCAGGAGTGTGGGTTGAAGTCCTCGGAGCACGAGACCCGAAGATCGAAAGACTTATGACCAATACGGAGCAAAGGGAAGAAACCGTCGGGGGACCGCTTTTTACCCCAGGACGAGAAAACTGAGTCCGGGGCATTCCCGCTCGCGTTTTCTTGGGACGAGCACCGGAAGTCCTCGAGCTCAGCCCGTTTCCTTCGCTGCAAGTGCATTTCCAGTGGTTTCTGACACCGGACGAGCGTTCGCCACTCGTTGGAAGCTTCGGCCATCTTTTGGACCGTTTTGGGTCGCACCACAGTTCTCCCTCCAACGAGCTCGCTTCCCGACCTATACCTCCGGAAAACGTGTCAGGGAGCATGCCAGGAGTGTGGGTTGAAGTCCTCGGAGCACGAGACCCGAAGATCGAAAGACTTATGACCAATACGGAGCAAAGGGAAGAAACCGTCGGGGGACCGCTTTTTACCCCAGGACGAGAAAACTGTGTCCGGGGCATTCCCGCTCGCGTTTTCTTGGGACGAGCACCGGAAGTCCTCGAGCTCAGCCCGTTTCCTTCGCTGCAAGTGCATTTCCAGTGGTTTCTGACACCGGACGAGCGTTCGCCACTCGTTGGAAGCTTCGGCCATCTTTTGGACCGTTTTGGGTCGCACCACAGTTCTCCCTCCAACGAGCTCGCTTCCCGACCTATACCTCCGGAAAACGTGTCAGGGAGCATGCCAGGAGTGTGGGTTGAAGTCCTCGGAGCACGAGACCCGAAGATCGAAAGACTTATGACCAATACGGAGCAAAGGGAAGAAACCGTCGGGGGACCGCTTTTTACCCCAGGACGAGAAAACTGAGTCCGGGGCATTCCCGCTCGCGTTTTCTTGGGACGAGCACCGGAAGTCCTCGAGCTCAGCCCGTTTCCTTCGCTGCAAGTGCATTTCCAGTGGTTTCTGACACCGGACGAGCGTTCGCCACTCGTTGGAAGCTTCGGCCATCTTTTGGACCGTTTTGGGTCGCACCACAGTTCTCCCTCCAACGAGCTCGCTTCCCGACCTATACCTCCGGAAAACGTGTCGAGGAGCATGCCAGGAGTGTGGGTTGAAGTCCTCGGAGCACGAGACCCGAAGATCGAAAGACTTATGACCAATACGGAGCAAAGGGAAGAAACCGTCGGGGGACCGCTTTTTACCCCAGGACGAGAAAACTGAGTCCGGGGCATTCCCGCTCGCGTTTTCTTGGGACGAGCACCGGAAGTCCTCGAGCTCAGCCCGTTTCCTTCGCTGCAAGTGCATTTCCAGTGGTTTCTGACACCGGACGAGCGTTCGCCACTCGTTGGAAGCTTCGGCCATCTTTTGGACCGTTTTGGGTCGCACCACAGTTCTCCCTCCAACGAGCTCGCTTCCCGACCTATACCTCCGGAAAACGTGTCGAGGAGCATGCCAGGAGTGTGGGTTGAAGTCCTCGGAGCACGAGACCCGAAGATCGAAAGACTTATGACCAATACGGAGCAAAGGGAAGAAACCGTCGGGGGACCGCTTTTTACCCCAGGACGAGAAAACTGAGTCCGGGGCATTCCCGCTCGCGTTTTCTTGGGACGAGCACCGGAAGTCCTCGAGCTCAGCCCGTTTCCTTCGCTGCAAGTGCATTTCCAGTGGTTTCTGACACCGGACGAGCGTTCGCCACTCGTTGGAAGCTTCGGCCATCTTTTGGACCGTTTTGGGTCGCACCACAGTTCTCCCTCCAACGAGCTCGCTTCCCGACCTATACCTCCGGAAAACGTGTCAGGGAGCATGCCAGGAGTGTGGGTTGAAGTCCTCGGAGCACGAGACCCGAAGATCGAAAGACTTATGACCAATACGGAGCAAAGGGAAGAAACCGTCGGGGGACCGCTTTTTACGCCAGGACGAGAAAACTGAGTCCGGGGCATTCCCGCTCGTGTTTTCTTGGGACGAGCACCGGAAGTCCTCGAGCTCAGCCCGTTTCCTTCGCTGCAAGTGCATTTCCAGTGGTTTCTGACACCGGACGAGCGTTCGCCACTCGTTGGAAGCTTCGGCCATCTTTTGGACCGTTTTGGGTCGCACCACAGTTCTCCCTCCAACGAGCTCGCTTCCCGACCTATACCTCCGGAAAACGTGTCAGGGAGCATGCCAGGAGTGTGGGTTGAAGTCCTCGGAGCACGAGACCCGAAGATCGAAAGACTTATGACCAATACGGAGCAAAGGGAAGAAACCGTCGGGGGACCGCTTTTTACCCCAGGACGAGAAAACTGAGTCCGGGGCATTCCCGCTCGCGTTTTCTTGGGACGAGCACCGGAAGTCCTCGAGCTCAGCCCGTTTCCTTCGCTGCAAGTGCATTTCCAGTGGTTTCTGACACCGGACGAGCGTTCGCCACTCGTTGGAAGCTTCGGCCATCTTTTGGACCGTTTTGGGTCGCACCACAGTTCTCCCTCCAACGAGCTCGCTTCCCGACCTATACCTCCGGAAAACGTGTCAGGGAGCATGCCAGGAGTGTGGGTTGAAGTCCTCGGAGCACGAGACCCGAAGATCGAAAGACTTATGACCAATACGGAGCAAAGGGAAGAAACCGTCGGGGGACCGCTTTTTACCCCAGGACGAGAAAACTGAGTCCGGGGCATTCCCGCTCGCGTTTTCTTTGGACGAGCACCGGAAGTCCTCGAGCTCAGCCCGTTTCCTTCGCTGCAAGTGCATTTCCAGTGGTTTCTGACACCGGACGAGCGTTCGCCACTCGTTGGAAGCTTCGGCCATTTTTTGGACCGTTTTGGGTCGCACCACAGTTCTCCCTCCAACGAGCTCGCTTCCCGACCTATACCTCCGGAAAACGTGTCAGGGAGCATGCCAGGAGTGTGGGTTGAAGTCCTCGGAGCACGAGACCCGAAGATCGAAAGACTTATGACCAATACGGAGCAAAGGGAAGAAACCGTCGGGGGACCGCTTTTTACCCCAGGACGAGAAAACTGAGTCCGGGGCATTCCCGCTCGCGTTTTCTTGGGACGAGCACCGGAAGTCCTCGAGCTCAGCCCGTTTCCTTCGCTGCAAGTGCGTTTCCAGTGGTTTCTGACACCGGACGAGCGTTCGCCACTCGTTGGAAGCTTCGGCCATCTTTTGGACCGTTTTGGGTCGCACCACAGTTCTCCCTCCAACGAGCTCGCTTCCCGACCTATACCTCCGGAAAACGTGTCAGGGAGCATGCCAGGAGTGTGGGTTGAAGTCCTCGGAGCACGAGACCCGAAGATCGAAAGACTTATGACCAATACGGAGCAAAGGGAAGAAACCGTCGGGGGACCGCTTTTTACCCCAGGACGAGAAAACTGAGTCCGGGGCATTCCCGCTCGCGTTTTCTTGGGACGAGCACCGGAAGTCCTCGAGCTCAGCCCGTTTCCTTCGCTGCAAGTGCGTTTCCAGTGGTTTCTGACACCGGACGAGCGTTCGCCACTCGTTGGAAGCTTCGGCCATCTTTTGGACCGTTTTGGGTCGCACCACAGTTCTCCCTCCAACGAGCTCGCTTCCCGACCTATACCTCCGGAAAACGTGTCAGGGAGCATGCCAGGAGTGTGGGTTGAAGTCCTCGGAGCACGAGACCCGAAGATCGAAAGACTTATGACCAATACGGAGCAAAGGGAAGAAACCGTCGGGGGACCGCTTTTTACCCCAGGACGAGAAAACTGAGTCCGGGGCATTCCCGCTCGCGTTTTCTTGGGACGAGCACCGGAAGTCCTCGAGCTCAGCCCGTTTCCTTCGCTGCAAGTGCATTTCCAGTGGTTTCTGACACCGGACGAGCGTTCGCCACTCGTTGGAAGCTTCGGCCATCTTTTGGACCGTTTTGGGTCGCACCACAGTTCTCCCTCCAACGAGCTCGCTTCCCGACCTATACCTCCGGAAAACGTGTCAGGGAGCATGCCAGGAGTGTGGGTTGAAGTCCTCGGAGCACGAGACCCGAAGATCGAAAGACTTATGACCAATACGGAGCAAAGGGAAGAAACCGTCGGGGGACCGCTTTTTACCCCAGGACGAGAAAACTGAGTCCGGGGCATTCCCGCTCGCGTTTTCTTGGGACGAGCACCGGAAGTCCTCGAGCTCAGCCCGTTTCCTTCGCTGCAAGTGCATTTCCAGTGGTTTCTGACACCGGACGAGCGTTCGCCACTCGTTGGAAGCTTCGGCCATCTTTTGGACCGTTTTGGGTCGCACCACAGTTCTCCCTCCAACGAGCTCGCTTCCCGACCTATACCTCCGGAAAACGTGCCAGGGAGCATGCCGGGAGTGTGGGTTGAAGTCCTCGGAGCACGAGACCCGAAGATTGAAAGACTTATGACCAATACGGAGCAAAGGGAAGAAACCGTCGGGGGACCGCTTTTTACCCCAGGACGAGAAAACTGAGTCCGGGGCATTCCCGCTCGCGTTTTCTTGGGACGAGCACCGGAAGTCCTCGAGCTCAGCCCGTTTCCTTCGCTGCAAGTGCATTTCCAGTGGTTTCTGACACCGGACGAGCGTTCGCCACTCGTTGGAAGCTTCGGCCATCTTTTGGACCGTTTTGGGTCGCACCACAGTTCTCCCTCCAACGAGCTCGCTTCCCGACCTATACCTCCGGAAAACGTGCCAGGGAGCATGCCGGGAGTGTGGGTTGAAGTCCTCGGAGCACGAGACCCGAAGATCGAAAGACTTATGACCAATACGGAGCAAAGGGAAGAAACCGTCGGGGGACCGCTTTTTACCCCAGGACGAGAAAACTGAGTCCGGGGCATTCCCGCTCGCGTTTTCTTGGGACGAGCACCGGAAGTCCTCGAGCTCAGCCCGTTTCCTTCGCTGCAAGTGCATTTCCAGTGGTTTCTGACACCGGACGAGCGTTCGCCACTCGTTGGAAGCTTCGGCCATCTTTTGGACCGTTTTGGGTCGCACCACAGTTCTCCCTCCAACGAGCTCGCTTCCCGACCTATACCTCCGGAAAACGTGCCAGGGAGCATGCCGGGAGTGTGGGTTGAAGTCCTCGGAGCACGAGACCCGAAGATCGAAAGACTTATGACCAATACGGAGCAAAGGGAAGAAACCGTCGGGGGACCGCTTTTTACCCCAGGACGAGAAAACTGAGTCCGGGGCATTCCCGCTCGCGTTTTCTTGGGACGAGCACCGGAAGTCCTCGAGCTCAGCCCGTTTCCTTCGCTGCAAGTGCATTTCCAGTGGTTTCTGACACCGGACGAGCGTTCGCCACTCGTTGGAAGCTTCGGCCATCTTTTGGACCGTTTTGGGTCGCACCACAGTTCTCCCTCCAACGAGCTCGCTTCCCGACCTATACCTCCGGAAAACGTGTCAGGGAGCATGCCAGGAGTGTGGGTTGAAGTCCTCGGAGCACGAGACCCGAAGATCGAAAGACTTATGACCAATACGGAGCAAAGGGAAGAAACCGTCGGGGGACCGCTTTTTACCCCAGGACGAGAAAACTGAGTCCGTGGCATTCCCGCTCGCGTTTTCTTGGGACGAGCACCGGAAGTCCTCGAGCTCAGCCCGTTTCCTTCGCTGCAAGTGCATTTCCAGTGGTTTCTGACACCGGACGAGCGTTCGCCACTCGTTGGAAGCTTCGGCCATCTTTTGGACCGTTTTGGGTCGCACCACAGTTCTCCCTCCAACGAGCTCGCTTCCCGACCTATACCTCCGGAAAACGTGTCAGGGAGCATGCCAGGAGTGTGGGTTGAAGTCCTCGGAGCACGAGACCCGAAGATCGAAAGACTTATGACCAATACGGAGCAAAGGGAAGAAACCGTCGGGGGACCGCTTTTTACCCCAGGACGAGAAAACTGAGTCCGGGGCATTCCCGCTCGCGTTTTCTTGGGACGAGCACCGGAAGTCCTCGAGCTCAGCCCGTTTCCTTCGCTGCAAGTGCATTTCCAGTGGTTTCTGACACCGGACGAGCGTTCGCCACTCGTTGGAAGCTTCGGCCATCTTTTGGACCGTTTTGGGTCGCACCACAGTTCTCCCTCCAACGAGCTCGCTTCCCGACCTATACCTCCGGAAAACGTGTCAGGGAGCATGCCAGGAGTGTGGGTTGAAGTCCTCGGAGCACGAGACCCGAAGATCGAAAGACTTATGACCAATACGGAGCAAAGGGAAGAAACCGTCGGGGGACCGCTTTTTACCCCAGGACGAGAAAACTGAGTCCGGGGCATTCCCGCTCGCGTTTTCTTGGGACGAGCACCGGAAGTCCTCGAGCTCAGCCCGTTTCCTTCGCTGCAAGTGCATTTCCAGTGGTTTCTGACACCGGACGAGCGTTCGCCACTCGTTGGAAGCTTCGGCCATCTTTTGGACCGTTTTGGGTCGCACCACAGTTCTCCCTCCAACGAGCTCGCTTCCCGACCTATACCTCCGGAAAACGTGTCAGGGAGCATGCCAGGAGTGTGGGTTGAAGTCCTCGGAGCACGAGACCCGAAGATCGAAAGACTTATGACCAATACGGAGCAAAGGGAAGAAACCGTCGGGGGACCGCTTTTTACCCCAGGACGAGAAAACTGAGTCCGGGGCATTCCCGCTCGCGTTTTCTTGGGACGAGCACCGGAAGTCCTCGAGCTCAGCCCGTTTCCTTCGCTGCAAGTGCATTTCCAGTGGTTTCTGACACCGGACGAGCGTTCGCCACTCGTTGGAAGCTTCGGCCATCTTTTGGACCGTTTTGGGTCGCACCACAGTTCTCCCTCCAACGAGCTCGCTTCCCGACCTATACCTCCGGAAAACGTGTCAGGGAGCATGCCAGGAGTGTGGGTTGAAGTCCTCGGAGCACGAGACCCGAAGATCGAAAGACTTATGACCAATACGGAGCAAAGGGAAGAAACCGTCGGGGGACCGCTTTTTACCCCAGGACGAGAAAACTGAGTCCGGGGCATTCCCGCTCGCGTTTTCTTGGGACGAGCACCGGAAGTCCTCGAGCTCAGCCCGTTTCCTTCGCTGCAAGTGCATTTCCAGTGGTTTCTGACACCGGACGAGCGTTCGCCACTCGTTGGAAGCTTCGGCCATCTTTTGGACCGTTTTGGGTCGCACCACAGTTCTCCCTCCAACGAGCTCGCTTCCCGACCTATACCTCCGGAAAACGTGTCAGGGAGCATGCCAGGAGTGTGGGTTGAAGTCCTCGGAGCACGAGACCCGAAGATCGAAAGACTTATGACCAATACGGAGCAAAGGGAAGAAACCGTCGGGGGACCGCTTTTTACCCCAGGACGAGAAAACTGAGTCCGGGGCATTCCCGCTCGCGTTTTCTTGGGACGAGCACCAGAAGTCCTCGAGCTCAGCCCGTTTCCTTCGCTGCAAGTGCATTTCCAGTGGTTTCTGACACCGGACGAGCGTTCGCCACTCGTTGGAAGCTTCGGCCATCTTTTGGACCGTTTTGGGTCGCACCACAGTTCTCCCTCCAACGAGCTCGCTTCCCGACCTATACCTCCGGAAAACGTGTCAGGGAGCATGCCAGGAGTGTGGGTTGAAGTCCTCGGAGCACGAGACCCGAAGATCGAAAGACTTATGACCAATACGGAGCAAAGGGAAGAAACCGTCGGGGGACCGCTTTTTACCCCAGGACGAGAAAACTGAGTCCGGGGCATTCCCGCTCGCGTTTTCTTGGGACGAGCACCGGAAGTCCTCGAGCTCAGCCCGTTTCCTTCGCTGCAAGTGCATTTCCAGTGGTTTCTGACACCGGACGAGCGTTCGCCACTCGTTGGAAGCTTCGGCCATCTTTTGGACCGTTTTGGGTCGCACCACAGTTCTCCCTCCAACGAGCTCGCTTCCCGACCTATACCTCCGGAAAACGTGTCAGGGAGCATGCCAGGAGTGTGGGTTGAAGTCCTCGGAGCACGAGACCCGAAGATCGAAAGACTTATGACCAATACGGAGCAAAGGGAAGAAACCGTCGGGGGACCGCTTTTTACCCCAGGACGAGAAAACTGAGTCCGGGGCATTCCCGCTCGCGTTTTCTTGGGACGAGCACCGGAAGTCCTCGAGCTCAGCCCGTTTCCTTCGCTGCAAGTGCATTTCCAGTGGTTTCTGACACCGGACGAGCGTTCGCCACTCGTTGGAAGCTTCGGCCATCTTTTGGACCGTTTTGGGTCGCACCACAGTTCTCCCTCCAACGAGCTCGCTTCCCGACCTATACCTCCGGAAAACGTGTCAGGGAGCATGCCAGGAGTGTGGGTTGAAGTCCTCGGAGCACGAGACCCGAAGATCGAAAGACTTATGACCAATACGGAGCAAAGGGAAGAAACCGTCGGGGGACCGCTTTTTACCCCAGGACGAGAAAACTGAGTCCGGGGCATTCCCGCTCGCGTTTTCTTGGGACGAGCACCGGAAGTCCTTGAGCTCAGCCCGTTTCCTTCGCTGCAAGTGCATTTCCAGTGGTTTCTGACACCGGACGAGCGTTCGCCACTCGTTGGAAGCTTCGGCCATCTTTTGGACCGTTTTGGGTCGCACCACAGTTCTCCCTCCAACGAGCTCGCTTCCCGACCTATACCTCCGGAAAACGTGTCAGGGAGCATGCCAGGAGTGTGGGTTGAAGTCCTCGGAGCACGAGACCCGAAGATCGAAAGACTTATGACCAATACGGAGCAAAGGGAAGAAACCGTCGGGGGACCGCTTTTTACCCCAGGACGAGAAAACTGAGTCCGGGGCATTCCCGCTCGCGTTTTCTTGGGACGAGCACCGGAAGTCCTCGAGCTCAGCCCGTTTCCTTCGCTGCAAGTGCATTTCCAGTGGTTTCTGACACCGGACGAGCGTTCGCCACTCGTTGGAAGCTTCGGCCATCTTTTGGACCGTTTTGGGTCGCACCACAGTTCTCCCTCCAACGAGCTCGCTTCCCGACCTATACCTCCGGAAAACGTGTCAGGGAGCATGCCAGGAGTGTGGGTTGAAGTCCTCGGAGCACGAGACCCGAAGATCGAAAGACTTATGACCAATACGGAGCAAAGGGAAGAAACCGTCGGGGGACCGCTTTTTACCCCAGGACGAGAAAACTGAGTCCGGGGCATTCCCGCTCGCGTTTTCTTGGGACGAGCACCGGAAGTCCTCGAGCTCAGCCCGTTTCCTTCGCTGCAAGTGCATTTCCAGTGGTTTCTGACACCGGACGAGCGTTCGCCACTGGTTGGAAGCTTCGGCCATCTTTTGGACCGTTTTGGGTCGCACCACAGTTCTCCCTCCAACGAGCTCGCTTCCCGACCTATACCTCCGGAAAACGTGTCAGGGAGCATGCCAGGAGTGTGGGTTGAAGTCCTCGGAGCACGAGACCCGAAGATCGAAAGACTTATGACCAATACGGAGCAAAGGGAAGAAACCGTCGGGGGACCGCTTTTTACCCCAGGACGAGAAAACTGAGTCCGGGGCATTCCCGCTCGCGTTTTCTTGGGACGAGCACCGGAAGTCCTCGAGCTCAGCCCGTTTCCTTCGCTGCAAGTGCATTTCCAGTGGTTTCTGACACCGGACGAGCGTTCGCCACTCGTTGGAAGCTTCGGCCATCTTTTGGACCGTTTTGGGTCGCACCACAGTTCTCCCTCCAACGAGCTCGCTTCCCGACCTATACCTCCGGAAAACGTGTCAGGGAGCATGCCAGGAGTGTGGGTTGAAGTCCTCGGAGCACGAGACCCGAAGATCGAAAGACTTATGACCAATACGGAGCAAAGGGAAGAAACCGTCGGGGGACCGCTTTTTACCCCAGGACGAGAAAACTGAGTCCGGGGCATTCCCGCTCGCGTTTTCTTGGGACGAGCACCGGAAGTCCTCGAGCTCAGCCCGTTTCCTTCGCTGCAAGTGCATTTCCAGTGGTTTCTGACACCGGACGAGCGTTCGCCACTCGTTGGAAGCTTCGGCCATCTTTTGGACCGTTTTGGGTCGCACCACAGTTCTCCCTCCAACGAGCTCGCTTCCCGACCTATACCTCCGGAAAACGTGTCAGGGAGCATGCCAGGAGTGTGGGTTGAAGTCCTCGGAGCACGAGACCCGAAGATCGAAAGACTTATGACCAATACGGAGCAAAGGGAAGAAACCGTCGGGGGACCGCTTTTTACCCCAGGACGAGAAAACTGAGTCCGGGGCATTCCCGCTCGCGTTTTCTTGGGACGAGCACCAGAAGTCCTCGAGCTCAGCCCGTTTCCTTCGCTGCAAGTGCATTTCCAGTGGTTTCTGACACCGGACGAGCGTTCGCCACTCGTTGGAAGCTTCGGCCATCTTTTGGACCGTTTTGGGTCGCACCACAGTTCTCCCTCCAACGAGCTCGCTTCCCGACCTATACCTCCGGAAAACGTGTCAGGGAGCATGCCAGGAGTGTGGGTTGAAGTCCTCGGAGCACGAGACCCGAAGATCGAAAGACTTATGACCAATACGGAGCAAAGGGAAGAAACCGTCGGGGGACCGCTTTTTACCCCAGGACGAGAAAACTGAGTCCGGGGCATTCCCGCTCGCGTTTTCTTGGGACGAGCACCGGAAGTCCTCGAGCTCAGCCCGTTTCCTTCGCTGCAAGTGCATTTCCAGTGGTTTCTGACACCGGACGAGCGTTCGCCACTCGTTGGAAGCTTCGGCCATCTTTTGGACCGTTTTGGGTCGCACCACAGTTCTCCCTCCAACGAGCTCGCTTCCCGACCTATACCTCCGGAAAACGTGTCAGGGAGCATGCCAGGAGTGTGGGTTGAAGTCCTCGGAGCACGAGACCCGAAGATCGAAAGACTTATGACCAATACGGAGCAAAGGGAAGAAACCGTCGGGGGACCGCTTTTTACCCCAGGACGAGAAAACTGAGTCCGGGGCATTCCCGCTCGCGTTTTCTTGGGACGAGCACCGGAAGTCCTCGAGCTCAGCCCGTTTCCTTCGCTGCAAGTGCATTTCCAGTGGTTTCTGACACCGGACGAGCGTTCGCCACTCGTTGGAAGCTTCGGCCATCTTTTGGACCGTTTTGGGTCGCACCACAGTTCTCCCTCCAACGAGCTCGCTTCCCGACCTATACCTCCGGAAAACGTGTCAGGGAGCATGCCAGGAGTGTGGGTTGAAGTCCTCGGAGCACGAGACCCGAAGATCGAAAGACTTATGACCAATACGGAGCAAAGGGAAGAAACCGTCGGGGGACCGCTTTTTACCCCAGGACGAGAAAACTGAGTCCGGGGCATTCCCGCTCGCGTTTTCTTGGGACGAGCACCGGAAGTCCTTGAGCTCAGCCCGTTTCCTTCGCTGCAAGTGCATTTCCAGTGGTTTCTGACACCGGACGAGCGTTCGCCACTCGTTGGAAGCTTCGGCCATCTTTTGGACCGTTTTGGGTCGCACCACAGTTCTCCCTCCAACGAGCTCGCTTCCCGACCTATACCTCCGGAAAACGTGTCAGGGAGCATGCCAGGAGTGTGGGTTGAAGTCCTCGGAGCACGAGACCCGAAGATCGAAAGACTTATGACCAATACGGAGCAAAGGGAAGAAACCGTTGGGGGACCGCTTTTTACCCCAGGACGAGAAAACTGAGTCCGGGGCATTCCCGCTCGCGTTTTCTTGGGACGAGCACCGGAAGTCCTCGAGCTCAGCCCGTTTCCTTCGCTGCAAGTGCATTTCCAGTGGTTTCTGACACCGGACGAGCGTTCGCCACTCGTTGGAAGCTTCGGCCATCTTTTGGACCGTTTTGGGTCGCACCACAGTTCTCCCTCCAACGAGCTCGCTTCCCGACCTATACCTCCGGAAAACGTGTCAGGGAGCTTGCCAGGAGTGTGGGTTGAAGTCCTCGGAGCACGAGACCCGAAGATCGAAAGACTTATGACCAATACGGAGCAAAGGGAAGAAACCGTCGGGGGACCGCTTTTTACCCCAGGACGAGAAAACTGAGTCCGGGGCATTCCCGCTCGCGTTTTCTTGGGACGAGCACCGGAAGTCCTCGAGCTCAGCCCGTTTCCTTCGCTGCAAGTGCATTTCCAGTGGTTTCTGACACCGGACGAGCGTTCGCCACTCGTTGGAAGCTTCGGCCATCTTTTGGACCGTTTTGGGTCGCACCACAGTTCTCCCTCCAACGAGCTCGCTTCCCGACCTATACCTCCGGAAAACGTGTTAGGGAGCTTGCCAGGAGTGTGGGTTGAAGTCCTCGGAGCACGAGACCCGAAGATCGAAAGACTTATGACCAATACGGAGCAAAGGGAAGAAACCGTCGGGGGACCGCTTTTTACCCCAGGACGAGAAAACTGAGTCCGGGGCATTCCCGCTCGCGTTTTCTTGGGACGAGCACCGGAAGTCCTCGAGCTCAGCCCGTTTCCTTCGCTGCAAGTGCATTTCCAGTGGTTTCTGACACCGGACGAGCGTTCGCCACTCGTTGGAAGCTTCGGCCATCTTTTGGACCGTTTTGGGTCGCACCACAGTTCTCCCTCCAACGAGCTCGCTTCCCGACCTATACCTCCGGAAAACGTGTCAGGGAGCATGCCAGGAGTGTGGGTTGAAGTCCTCGGAGCACGAGACCCGAAGATCGAAAGACTTATGACCAATACGGAGCAAAGGGAAGAAACCGTCGGGGGACCGCTTTTTACCCCAGGACGAGAAAACTGAGTCCGGGGCATTCCCGCTCGCGTTTTCTTGGGACGAGCACCGGAAGTCCTCGAGCTCAGCCCGTTTCCTTCGCTGCAAGTGCATTTCCAGTGGTTTCTGACACCGGACGAGCGTTCGCCACTCGTTGGAAGCTTCGGCCATCTTTTGGACCGTTTTGGGTCGCACCACAGTTCTCCCTCCAACGAGCTCGCTTCCCGACCTATACCTCCGGAAAACGTGCCAGGGAGCATGCCGGGAGTGTGGGTTGAAGTCCTCGGAGCACGAGACCCGAAGATCGAAAGACTTATGACCAATACGGAGCAAAGGGAAGAAACCGTCGGGGGACCGCTTTTTACCCCAGGACGAGAAAACTGAGTCCGGGGCATTCCCGCTCGCGTTTTCTTGGGACGAGCACCGGAAGTCCTCGAGCTCAGCCCGTTTCCTTCGCTGCAAGTGCATTTCCAGTGGTTTCTGACACCGGACGAGCGTTCGCCACTCGTTGGAAGCTTCGGCCATCTTTTGGACCGTTTTGGGTCGCACCACAGTTCTCCCTCCAACGAGCTCGCTTCCCGACCTATACCTCCGGAAAACGTGCCAGGGAGCATGCCAGGAGTGTGGGTTGAAGTCCTCGGAGCACGAGACCCGAAGATCGAAAGACTTATGACCAATACGGAGCAAAAGGAAGAAACCGTCGGGGGACCGCTTTTTACCCCAGGACGAGAAAACTGAGTCCGGGGCATTCCCGCTCGCGTTTTCTTGGGAAGAGCACCGGAAGTCCTCGAGCTCAGCCCGTTTCCTTCGCTGCAAGTGCATTTCCAGTGGTTTCTGACACCGGACGAGCGTTCGCCACTCGTTGGAAGCTTCGGCCATCTTTTGGACCGTTTTGGGTCGCACCACAGTTCTCCCTCCAACGAGCTCGCTTCCCGACCTATACCTCCGGAAAACGTGTCAGGGAGCATGCCAGGAGTGTGGGTTGAAGTCCTCGGAGCACGAGACCCGAAGATCGAAAGACTTATGACCAATACGGAGCAAAGGGAAGAAACCGTCGGGGGACCGCTTTTTACCCCAGGACGAGAAAACTGAGTCCGGGGCATTCCCGCTCGCGTTTTCTTGGGAAGAGCACCGGAAGTCCTCGAGCTCAGCCCGTTTCCTTCGCTGCAAGTGCATTTCCAGTGGTTTCTGACACCGGACGAGCGTTCGCCACTCGTTGGAAGCTTCGGCCATCTTTTGGACCGTTTTGGGTCGCACCACAGTTCTCCCTCCAACGAGCTCGCTTCCCGACCTATACCTCCGGAAAACGTGTCAGGGAGCATGCCAGGAGTGTGGGTTGAAGTCCTCGGAGCACGAGACCCGAAGATCGAAAGACTTATGACCAATACGGAGCAAAGGGAAGAAACCGTCGGGGGACCGCTTTTTACCCCAGGACGAGAAAACTGAGTCCGGGGCATTCTTGCTCGCGTTTTCTTGGGACGAGCACCGGAAGTCCTCGAGCTCAGCCCGTTTCCTTCGCTGCAAGTGCATTTCCAGTGGTTTCTGACACCGGACGAGCGTTCGCCACTCGTTGGAAGCTTCGGCCATCTTTTGGACCGTTTTGGGTCGCACCACAGTTCTCCCTCCAACGAGCTCGCTTCCCGACCTATACCTCCGGAAAACGTGTCAGGGAGCATGCCAGGAGTGTGGGTTGAAGTCCTCGGAGCACGAGACCCGAAGATCGAAAGACTTATGACCAATACGGAGCAAAGGGAAGAAACCGTCGGGGGACCGCTTTTTACCCCAGGACGAGAAAACTGAGTCCGGGGCATTCCCGCTCGCGTTTTCTTGGGAAGAGCACCGGAAGTCCTCGAGCTCAGCCCGTTTCCTTCGCTGCAAGTGCATTTCCAGTGGTTTCTGACACCGGACGAGCGTTCGCCACTCGTTGGAAGCTTCGGCCATCTTTTGGACCGTTTTGGGTCGCACCACAGTTCTCCCTCCAACGAGCTCGCTTCCCGACCTATACCTCCGGAAAACGTGTCAGGGAGCATGCCAGGAGTGTGGGTTGAAGTCCTCGGAGCACGAGACCCGAAGATCGAAAGACTTATGACCAATACGGAGCAAAGGGAAGAAACCGTCGGGGGACCGCTTTTTACCCCAGGACGAGAAAACTGAGTCCGGGGCATTCTTGCTCGCGTTTTCTTGGGACGAGCACCGGAAGTCCTCGAGCTCAGCCCGTTTCCTTCGCTGCAAGTGCATTTCCAGTGGTTTCTGACACCGGACGAGCGTTCGCCACTCGTTGGAAGCTTCGGCCATCTTTTGGACCGTTTTGGGTCGCACCACAGTTCTCCCTCCAACGAGCTCGCTTCCCGACCTATACCTCCGGAAAACGTGTCAGGGAGCATGCCAGGAGTGTGGGTTGAAGTCCTCGGAGCACGAGACCCGAAGATCGAAAGACTTATGACCAATACGGAGCAAAGGGAAGAAACCGTCGGGGGACCGCTTTTTACACCAGGACGAGAAAACTGAGTCCGGGGCATTCCCGCTCGCGTTTTCTTGGGACGAGCACCGGAAGTCCTCGAGCTCAGCCCGTTTCCTTCGCTGCAAGTGCATTTCCAGTGGTTTCTGACACCGGACGAGCGTTCGCCACTCGTTGGAAGCTTCGGCCATCTTTTGGACCGTTTTGGGTCGCACCACAGTTCTCCCTCCAACGAGCTCGCTTCCCGACCTATACCTCCGGAAAACGTGCCAGGGAGCATGCCGGGAGTGTGGGTTGAAGTCCTCGGAGCACGAGACCCGAAGATCGAAAGACTTATGACCAATACGGAGCAAAGGGAAGAAACCGTCGGGGGACCGCTTTTTACCCCAGGACGAGAAAACTGAGTCCGGGGCATTCCCGCTCGCGTTTTCTTGGGACGAGCACCGGAAGTCCTCGAGCTCAGCCCGTTTCCTTCGCTGCAAGTGCATTTCCAGTGGTTTCTGACACCGGACGAGCGTTCGCCACTCGTTGGAAGCTTCGGCCATCTTTTGGACCGTTTTGGGTCGCACCACAGTTCTCCCTCCAACGAGCTCGCTTCCCGACCTATACCTCCGGAAAACGTGCCAGGGAGCATGCCAGGAGTGTGGGTTGAAGTCCTCGGAGCACGAGACCCGAAGATCGAAAGACTTATGACCAATACGGAGCAAAGGGAAGAAACCGTCGGGGGACCGCTTTTTACCCCAGGACGAGAAAACTGAGTCCGGGGCATTCCCGCTCGCGTTTTCTTGGGACGAGCACCGGAAGTCCTCGAGCTCAGCCCGTTTCCTTCGCTGCAAGTGCATTTCCAGTGGTTTCTGACACCGGACGAGCGTTCGCCACTCGTTGGAAGCTTCGGCCATCTTTTGGACCGTTTTGGGTCGCACCACAGTTCTCCCTCAAACGAGCTCGCTTCCCGACCTATACCTCCGGAAAACGTGTCAGGGAGCATGCCAGGAGTGTGGGTTGAAGTCCTCGGAGCACGAGACCCGAAGATCGAAAGACTTATGACCAATACGGAGCAAAGGGAAGAAACCGTCGGGGGACCGCTTTTTACACCAGGACGAGAAAACTGAGTCTGGGGCATTCCCGCTCGCGTTTTCTTGGGACGAGCACCGGAAGTCCTCGAGCTCAGCCCGTTTCCTTCGCTGCAAGTGCATTTCCAGTGGTTTCTGACACCGGACGAGCGTTCGCCACTCGTTGGAAGCTTCGGCCATCTTTTGGACCGTTTTGGGTCGCACCACAGTTCTCCCTCCAACGAGCTCGCTTCCCGACCTATACCTCCGGAAAACGTGCCAGGGAGCATGCCGGGAGTGTGGGTTGAAGTCCTCGGAGCACGAGACCCGAAGATCGAAAGACTTATGACCAATACGGAGCAAAGGGAAGAAACCGTCGGGGGACCGCTTTTTACCCCAGGACGAGAAAACTGAGTCCGGGGCATTCCCGCTCGCGTTTTCTTGGGACGAGCACCGGAAGTCCTCGAGCTCAGCCCGTTTCCTTCGCTGCAAGTGCATTTCCAGTGGTTTCTGACACCGGACGAGCGTTCGCCACTCGTTGGAAGCTTCGGCCATCTTTTGGACCGTTTTGGGTCGCACCACAGTTCTCCCTCCAACGAGCTCGCTTCCCGACCTATACCTCCGGAAAACGTGTCAGGGAGCATGCCATGAGTGTGGGTTGAAGTCCTCGGAGCACGAGACCCGAAGATCGAAAGACTTATGACCAATACGGAGCAAAGGGAAGAAACCGTCGGGGGACCGCTTTTTACCCCAGGACGAGAAAACTGAGTCCGGGGCATTCCCGCTCGCGTTTTCTTGGGACGAGCACCGGAAGTCCTCGAGCTCAGCCCGTTTCCTTCGCTGCAAGTGCATTTCCAGTGGTTTCTGACACCGGACGAGCGTTCGCCACTCGTTGGAAGCTTCGGCCATCTTTTGGACCGTTTTGGGTCGCACCACAGTTCTCCCTCCAACGAGCTCGCTTCCCGACCTATACCTCCGGAAAACGTGCCAGGGAGCATGCCAGGAGTGTGGGTTGAAGTCCTCGGAGCACGAGACCCGAAGATCGAAAGACTTATGACCAATACGGAGCAAAGGGAAGAAACCGTCGGGGGACCGCTTTTTACCCCAGGACGAGAAAACTGAGTCCGGGGCATTCCCGCTCGCGTTTTCTTGGGACGAGCACCGGAAGTCCTCGAGCTCAGCCCGTTTCCTTCGCTGCAAGTGCATTTCCAGTGGTTTCTGACACCGGACGAGCGTTCGCCACTCGTTGGAAGCTTCGGCCATCTTTTGGACCGTTTTGGGTCGCACCACAGTTCTCCCTCCAACGAGCTCGCTTCCCGACCTATACCTCCGGAAAACGTGTCAGGGAGCATGCCAGGAGTGTGGGTTGAAGTCCTCGGAGCACGAGACCCGAAGATCGAAAGACTTATGACCAATACGGAGCAAAGGGAAGAAACCGTCGGGGGACCGCTTTTTACCCCAGGACGAGAAAACTGAGTCCGGGGCATTCCCGCTCGCGTTTTCTTGGGACGAGCACCGGAAGTCCTCGAGCTCAGCCCGTTTCCTTCGCTGCAAGTGCATTTCCAGTGGTTTCTGACACCGGACGAGCGTTCGCCACTCGTTGGAAGCTTCGGCCATCTTTTGGACCGTTTTGGGTCGCACCACAGTTCTCCCTCCAACGAGCTCGCTTCCCGACCTATACCTCCGGAAAACGTGTCAGGGAGCATGCCGGGAGTGTGGGTTGAAGTCCTCGGAGCACGAGACCCGAAGATCGAAAGACTTATGACCAATACGGAGCAAAGGGAAGAAACCGTCGGGGGACCGCTTTTTACCCCAGGACGAGAAAACTGAGTCCGGGGCATTCCCGCTCGCGTTTTCTTGGGACGAGCACCGGAAGTCCTCGAGCTCAGCCCGTTTCCTTCGCTGCAAGTGCATTTCCAGTGGTTTCTGACACCGGACGAGCGTTCGCCACTCGTTGGAAGCTTCGGCCATCTTTTGGACCGTTTTGGGTCGCACCACAGTTCTCCCTCCAACGAGCTCGCTTCCCGACCTATACCTCCGGAAAACGTGCCAGGGAGCATGCCGGGAGTGTGGGTTGAAGTCCTCGGAGCACGAGACCCGAAGATCGAAAGACTTATGACCAATACGGAGCAAAGGGAAGAAACCGTCGGGGGACCGCTTTTTACCCCAGGACGAGAAAACTGAGTCCGGGGCATTCCCGCTCGCGTTTTCTTGGGACGAGCACCGGAAGTCCTCGAGCTCAGCCCGTTTCCTTCGCTGCAAGTGCATTTCCAGTGGTTTCTGACACCGGACGAGCGTTCGCCACTCGTTGGAAGCTTCGGCCATCTTTTGGACCGTTTTGGGTCGCACCACAGTTCTCCCTCCAACGAGCTCGCTTCCCGACCTATACCTCCGGAAAACGTGTCAGGGAGCATGCCAGGAGTGTGGGTTGAAGTCCTCGGAGCACGAGACCCGAAGATCGAAAGACTTATGACCAATACGGAGCAAAGGGAAGAAACCGTCGGGGGACCGCTTTTTACCCCAGGACGAGAAAACTGAGTCCGGGGCATTCCCGCTCGCGTTTTCTTGGGACGAGCACCGGAAGTCCTCGAGCTCAGCCCGTTTCCTTCGCTGCAAGTGCATTTCCAGTGGTTTCTGACACCGGACGAGCGTTCGCCACTCGTTGGAAGCTTCGGCCATCTTTTGGACCGTTTTGGGTCGCACCACAGTTCTCCCTCCAACGAGCTCGCTTCCCGACCTATACCTCCGGAAAACGTGTCAGGGAGCATGCCAGGAGTGTGGGTTGAAGTCCTCGGAGCACGAGACTCGAAGATCGAAAGACTTATGACCAATACGGAGCAAAGGGAAGAAACCGTCGGGGGACCGCTTTTTACCCCAGGACGAGAAAACTGAGTCCGGGGCATTCCCGCTCGCGTTTTCTTGGGACGAGCACCGGAAGTCCTCGAGCTCAGCCCGTTTCCTTCGCTGCAAGTGCATTTCCAGTGGTTTCTGACACCGGACGAGCGTTCGCCACTCGTTGGAAGCTTCGGCCATCTTTTGGACCGTTTTGGGTCGCACCACAGTTCTCCCTCCAACGAGCTCGCTTCCCGACCTATACCTCCGGAAAACGTGTCAGGGAGCATGCCGGGAGTGTGGGTTGAAGTCCTCGGAGCACGAGACCCGAAGATCGAAAGACTTATGACCAATACGGAGCAAAGGGAAGAAACCGTCGGGGGACCGCTTTTTACCCCAGGACGAGAAAACTGAGTCCGGTGCATTCCCGCTCGCGTTTTCTTGGGACGAGCACCGGAAGTCCTCGAGCTCAGCCCGTTTCCTTCGCTGCAAGTGCATTTCCAGTGGTTTCTGACACCGGACGAGCGTTCGCCACTCGTTGGAAGCTTCGGCCATCTTTTGGACCGTTTTGGGTCGCACCACAGTTCTCCCTCCAACGAGCTCGCTTCCCGACCTATACCTCCGGAAAACGTGTCAGGGAGCATGCCAGGAGTGTGGGTTGAAGTCCTCGGAGCACGAGACCCGAAGATCGAAAGACTTATGACCAATACGGAGCAAAGGGAAGAAACCGTCGGGGGACCGCTTTTTACCCCAGGACGAGAAAACTGAGTCCGGGGCATTCCCGCTCGCGTTTTCTTGGGACGAGCACCGGAAGTCCTCGAGCTCAGCCCGTTTCCTTCGCTGCAAGTGCATTTCCAGTGGTTTCTGACACCGGACGAGCGTTCGCCACTCGTTGGAAGCTTCGGCCATCTTTTGCACCGTTTTGGGTCGCACCACAGTTCTCCCTCCAACGAGCTCGCTTCCCGACCTATACCTCCGGAAAACGTGTCAGGGAGCATGCCAGGAGTGTGGGTTGAAGTCCTCGGAGCACGAGACCCGAAGATCGAAAGACTTATGACCAATACGGAGCAAAGGGAAGAAACCGTCGGGGGACCGCTTTTTACCCCAGGACGAGAAAACTGAGTCCGGGGCATTCCCGCTCGCGTTTTCTTGGGACGAGCACCGGAAGTCCTCGAGCTCAGCCCGTTTCCTTCGCTGCAAGTGCATTTCCAGTGGTTTCTGACACCGGACGAGCGTTCGCCACTCGTTGGAAGCTTCGGCCATCTTTTGGACCGTTTTGGGTCGCACCACAGTTCTCCCTCCAACGAGCTCGCTTCCCGACCTATACCTCCGGAAAACGTGTCAGGGAGCATGCCAGGAGTGTGGGTTGAAGTCCTCGGAGCACGAGACCCGAAGATCGAAAGACTTATGACCAATACGGAGCAAAGGGAAGAAACCGTCGGGGGACCGCTTTTTACCCCAGGACGAGAAAACTGAGTCCGGGGCATTCCCGCTCGCGTTTTCTTGGGACGAGCACCGGAAGTCCTCGAGCTCAGCCCGTTTCCTTCGCTGCAAGTGCATTTCCAGTGGTTTCTGACACCGGACGAGCGTTCGCCACTCGTTGGAAGCTTCGGCCATCTTTTGGACCGTTTTGGGTCGCACCACAGTTCTCCCTCCAACGAGCTCGCTTCCCGACCTATACCTCCGGAAAACGTGTCAGGGAGCATGCCAGGAGTGTGGGTTGAAGTCCTCGGAGCACGAGACCCGAAGATCGAAAGACTTATGACCAATACGGAGCAAAGGGAAGAAACCGTCGGGGGACCGCTTTTTACCCCAGGACGAGAAAACTGAGTCCGGGGCATTCCCGCTCGCGTTTTCTTGGGACGAGCACCGGAAGTCCTCGAGCTCAGCCCGTTTCCTTCGCTGCAAGTGCATTTCCAGTGGTTTCTGACACCGGACGAGCGTTCGCCACTCGTTGGAAGCTTCGGCCATCTTTTGGACCGTTTTGGGTCGCACCACAGTTCTCCCTCCAACGAGCTCGCTTCCCGACCTATACCTCCGGAAAACGTGTCAGGGAGCATGCCAGGAGTGTGGGTTGAAGTCCTCGGAGCACGAGACCCGAAGATCGAAAGACTTATGACCAATACGGAGCAAAGGGAAGAAACCGTCGGGGGACCGCTTTTTACCCCAGGACGAGAAAACTGAGTCCGGGGCATTCCCGCTCGCGTTTTCTTGGGACGAGCACCGGAAGTCCTCGAGCTCAGCCCGTTTCCTTCGCTGCAAGTGCATTTCCAGTGGTTTCTGACACCGGACGAGCGTTCGCCACTCGTTGGAAGCTACGGCCATCTTTTGGACCGTTCTGGGTCGCACCACAGTTCTCCCTCCAACGAGCTCGCTTCCCGACCTATACCTCCGGAAAACGTGTCAGAGAGCATGCCAGGAGTGTGGGTTGAAGTCCTCGGAGCACGAGACCCGAAGATCGAAAGACTTATGACCAATACGGAGCAAAGGGAAGAAACCGTCGGGGGACCGCTTTTTACCCCAGGACGAGAAAACTGAGTCCGGGGCATTCCCGCTCGCGTTTTCTTGGGACGAGCACCGGAAGTCCTCGAGCTCAGCCCGTTTCCTTCGCTGCAAGTGCATTTCCAGTGGTTTCTGACACCGGACGAGCGTTCGCCACTCGTTGGAAGCTTCGGCCATCTTTTGGACCGTTTTGGGTCGCAGCACAGTTCTCCCTCCAACGAGCTCGCTTCCCGACCTATACCTCCGGAAAACGTGCCAGGGAGCATGCCGGGAGTGTGGGTTGAAGTCCTCGAAGCACGAGACCCGAAGATCGAAAGACTTATGACCAATACGGAGCAAAGGGAAGAAACCGTCGGGGGACCGCTTTTTACCCCAGGACGAGAAAACTGAGTCCGGGGCATTCCCGCTCGCGTTTTCTTGGGACGAGCACCGGAAGTCCTCGAGCTCAGCCCGTTTCCTTCGCTGCAAGTGCATTTCCAGTGGTTTCTGACACCGGACGAGCGTTCGCCACTCGTTGGAAGCTTCGGCCATCTTTTGGACCGTTTTGGGTCGCACCACAGTTCTCCCTCCAACGAGCTCGCTTCCCGACCTATACCTCCGGAAAACGTGCCAGGGAGCATGCCGGGAGTGTGGGTTGAAGTCCTCGGAGCACGAGACCCGAAGATCGAAAGACTTATGACCAATACGGAGCAAAGGGAAGAAACCGTCGGGGGACCGCTTTTTACCCCAGGACGAGAAAACTGAGTCCGGGGCATTCCCGCTCGCGTTTTCTTGGGACGAGCACCGGAAGTCCTCGAGCTCAGCCCGTTTCCTTCGCTGCAAGTGCATTTCCAGTGGTTTCTGACACCGGACGAGCGTTCGCCACTCGTTGGAAGCTTCGGCCATCTTTTGGACCGTTTTGGGTCGCACCACAGTTCTCCCTCCAACGAGCTCGCTTCCCGACCTATACCTCCGGAAAACGTGTCAGGGAGCATGCCAGGAGTGTGGGTTGAAGTCCTCGGAGCACGAGACCCGAAGATCGAAAGACTTATGACCAATACGGAGCAAAGGGAAGAAACCGTCGGGGGACCGCTTTTTACCCCAGGACGAGAAAACTGAGTCCGGGGCATTCCCGCTCGCGTTTTCTTGGGACGAGCACCGGAAGTCCTCGAGCTCAGCCCGTTTCCTTCGCTGCAAGTGCATTTCCAGTGGTTTCTGACACCGGACGAGCGTTCGCCACTCGTTGGAAGCTTCGGCCATCTTTTGGACCGTTTTGGGTCGCACCACAGTTCTCCCTCCAACGAGCTCGCTTCCCGACCTATACCTCCGGAAAACGTGTCAGGGAGCATGCCAGGAGTGTGGGTTGAAGTCCTCGGAGCACGAGACCCGAAGATCGAAAGACTTATGACCAATACGGAGCAAAGGGAAGAAACCGTCGGGGGACCGCTTTTTACCCCAGGACGAGAAAACTGAGTCCGGGGCATTCCCGCTCGCGTTTTCTTGGGACGAGCACCGGAAGTCCTCGAGCTCAGCCCGTTTCCTTCGCTGCAAGTGCATTTCCAGTGGTTTCTGACACCGGACGAGCGTTCGCCACTCGTTGGAAGCTTCGGCCATCTTTTGGACCGTTTTGGGTCGCACCACAGTTCTCCCTCCAACGAGCTCGCTTCCCGACCTATACCTCCGGAAAACGTGTCAGGGAGCATGCCGGGAGTGTGGGTTGAAGTCCTCGGAGCACGAGACCCGAAGATCGAAAGACTTATGACCAATACGGAGCAAAGGGAAGAAACCGTCGGGGGACCGCTTTTTACCCCAGGACGAGAAAACTGAGTCCGGTGCATTCCCGCTCGCGTTTTCTTGGGACGAGCACCGGAAGTCCTCGAGCTCAGCCCGTTTCCTTCGCTGCAAGTGCATTTCCAGTGGTTTCTGACACCGGACGAGCGTTCGCCACTCGTTGGAAGCTTCGGCCATCTTTTGGACCGTTTTGGGTCGCACCACAGTTCTCCCTCCAACGAGCTCGCTTCCCGACCTATACCTCCGGAAAACGTGTCAGGGAGCATGCCAGGAGTGTGGGTTGAAGTCCTCGGAGCACGAGACCCGAAGATCGAAAGACTTATGACCAATACGGAGCAAAGGGAAGAAACCGTCGGGGGACCGCTTTTTACCCCAGGACGAGAAAACTGAGTCCGGGGCATTCCCGCTCGCGTTTTCTTGGGACGAGCACCGGAAGTCCTCGAGCTCAGCCCGTTTCCTTCGCTGCAAGTGCATTTCCAGTGGTTTCTGACACCGGACGAGCGTTCGCCACTCGTTGGAAGCTTCGGCCATCTTTTGCACCGTTTTGGGTCGCACCACAGTTCTCCCTCCAACGAGCTCGCTTCCCGACCTATACCTCCGGAAAACGTGTCAGGGAGCATGCCAGGAGTGTGGGTTGAAGTCCTCGGAGCACGAGACCCGAAGATCGAAAGACTTATGACCAATACGGAGCAAAGGGAAGAAACCGTCGGGGGACCGCTTTTTACCCCAGGACGAGAAAACTGAGTCCGGGGCATTCCCGCTCGCGTTTTCTTGGGACGAGCACCGGAAGTCCTCGAGCTCAGCCCGTTTCCTTCGCTGCAAGTGCATTTCCAGTGGTTTCTGACACCGGACGCGCGTTCGCCACTCGTTGGAAGCTTCGGCCATCTTTTGGACCGTTTTGGGTCGCACCATAGTTCTCCCTCCAACGAGCTCGCTTCCCGACCTATACCTCCGGAAAACGTGCAGGGAGCATGCCAGGAGTGTGGGTTGAAGTCCTCGGAGCACGAGACCCGAAGATCCAAAGACTTATGACCAATACGGAGCAAAGGGAAGAAACCGTCGGGGGACCGCTTTTTACCCCAGGACGAGAAAACTGAGTCCGGGGCATTCCCGCTCGCGTTTTCTTGGGACGAGCACCGGAAGTCCTCGAGCTCAGCCCGTTTCCTTCGCTGCAAGTGCATTTCCAGTGGTTTCTGACACCGGACGAGCGTTCGCCACTCGTTGGAAGCTTCGGCCATCTTTTGGACCGTTTTGGGTCGCACCACAGTTCTCCCTCCAACGAGCTCGCTTCCCGACCTATACCTCCGGAAAACGTGTCAGGGAGCATGCCAGGAGTGTGGGTTGAAGTCCTCGGAGCACGAGACCCGAAGATCGAAAGACTTATGACCAATACGGAGCAAAGGGAAGAAACCGTCGGGGGACCGCTTTTTACCCCAGGACGAGAAAACTGAGTCCGGGGCATTCCCGCTCGCGTTTTCTTGGGACGAGCACCGGAAGTCCTCGAGCTCAGCCCGTTTCCTTCGCTGCAAGTGCATTTCCAGTGGTTTCTGACACCGGACGAGCGTTCGCCACTCGTTGGAAGCTTCGGCCATCTTTTGCACCGTTTTGGGTCGCACCACAGTTCTCCCTCCAACGAGCTCGCTTCCCGACCTATACCTCCGGAAAACGTGTCAGGGAGCATGCCAGGAGTGTGGGTTGAAGTCCTCGGAGCACGAGACCCGAAGATCGAAAGACTTATGACCAATACGGAGCAAAGGGAAGAAACCGTCGGGGGACCGCTTTTTACCCCAGGACGAGAAAACTGAGTCCGGGGCATTCCCACTCGCGTTTTCTTGGGACGAGCACCGGAAGTCCTCGAGCTCAGCCCGTTTCCTTCGCTGCAAGTGCATTTCCAGTGGTTTCTGACACCGGACGAGCGTTCGCCACTCGTTGGAAGCTTCGGCCATCTTTTGGACCGTTTTGGGTCGCACCACAGTTCTCCCTCCAACGAGCTCGCTTCCCGACCTATACCTCCGGAAAACGTGTCAGGGAGCATGCCAGGAGTGTGGGTTGAAGTCCTCGGAGCACGAGACCCGAAGATCGAAAGACTTATGACCAATACGGAGCAAAGGGAAGAAACCGTCGGGGGACCGCTTTTTACCCCAGGACGAGAAAACTGAGTCCGGGGCATTCCCGCTCGCGTTTTCTTGGGACGAGCACCGGAAGTCCTCGAGCTCAGCCCGTTTCCTTCGCTGCAAGTGCATTTCCAGTGGTTTCTGACACCGGACGAGCGTTCGCCACTCGTTGGAAGCTTCGGCCATCTTTTGGACCGTTTTGGGTCGCACCACAGTTCTCCCTCCAACGAGCTCGCTTCCCGACCTATACCTCCGGAAAACGTGTCAGGGAGCATGCCGGGAGTGTGGGTTGAAGTCCTCGGAGCACGAGACCCGAAGATCGAAAGACTTATGACCAATACGGAGCAAAGGGAAGAAACCGTCGGGGGACCGCTTTTTACCCCAGGACGAGAAAACTGAGTCCGGGGCATTCCCGCTCGCGTTTTCTTGGGACGAGCACCGGAAGTCCTCGAGCTCAGCCCGTTTCCTTCGCTGCAAGTGCATTTCCAGTGGTTTCTGACACCGGACGAGCGTTCGCCACTCGTTGGAAGCTTCGGCCATCTTTTGGACCGTTTTGGGTCGCACCACAGTTCTCCCTCCAACGAGCTCGCTTCCCGACCTATACCTCCGGAAAACGTGTCAGGGAGCATGCCAGGAGTGTGGGTTGAAGTCCTCGGAGCACGAGACCCGAAGATCGAAAGACTTATGACCAATACGGAGCAAAGGGAAGAAACCGTCGGGGGACCGCTTTTTACCCCAGGACGAGAAAACTGAGTCCGGGGCATTCCCGCTCGCGTTTTCTTGGGACGAGCACCGGAAGTCCTCGAGCTCAGCCCGTTTCCTTCGCTGCAAGTGCATTTCCAGTGGTTTCTGACACCGGACGAGCGTTCGCCACTCGTTGGAAGCTTCGGCCATCTTTTGGACCGTTTTGGGTCGCACCACAGTTCTCCCTCCAACGAGCTCGCTTCCCGACCTATACCTCCGGAAAACGTGTCAGGGAGCATGCCAGGAGTGTGGGTTGAAGTCCTCGGAGCACGAGACCCGAAGATCGAAAGACTTATGACCAATACGGAGCAAAGGGAAGAAACCGTCGGGGGACCGCTTTTTACCCCAGGACGAGAAAACTGAGTCCGGGGCATTCCCGCTCGCGTTTTCTTGGGACGAGCACCGGAAGTCCTCGAGCTCAGCCCGTTTCCTTCGCTGCAAGTGCATTTCCAGTGGTTTCTGACACCGGACGAGCGTTCGCCACTCGTTGGAAGCTTCGGCCATCTTTTGGACCGTTTTGGGTCGCACCACAGTTCTCCCTCCAACGAGCTCGCTTCCCGACCTATACCTCCGGAAAACGTGTCAGGGAGCATGCCAGGAGTGTGGGTTGAAGTCCTCGGAGCACGAGACCCGAAGATCGAAAGACTTATGACCAATACGGAGCAAAGGGAAGAAACCGTCGGGGGACCGCTTTTTACCCCAGGACGAGAAAACTGAGTCCGGGGCATTCCCGCTCGCGTTTTCTTGGGACGAGCACCGGAAGTCCTCGAGCTCAGCCCGTTTCCTTCGCTGCAAGTGCATTTCCAGTGGTTTCTGACACCGGACGAGCGTTCGCCACTCGTTGGAAGCTTCGGCCATCTTTTGGACCGTTTTGGGTCGCACCACAGTTCTCCCTCCAACGAGCTGGCTTCCCGACCTATACCTCCGGGAAACGTGTCAGGGAGCATGCCAGGAGTGTGGGTTGAAGTCCTCGGAGCACGAGACCCGAAGATCGAAAGACTTATGACCAATACGGAGCAAAGGGAAGAAACCGTCGGGGGACCGCTTTTTACCCCAGGACGAGAAAACTGAGTCCGGGGCATTCCCGCTCGCGTTTTCTTGGGACGAGCACCGGAAGTCCTCGAGCTCAGCCCGTTTCCTTCGCTGCAAGTGCATTTCCAGTGGTTTCTGACACCGGACGAGCGTTCGCCACTCGTTGGAAGCTTCGGCCATCTTTTGGACCGTTTTGGGTCGCACCACAGTTCTCCCTCCAACGAGCTCGCTTCCCGACCTATACCTCCGGAAAACGTGTCAGGGAGCATGCCAGGAGTGTGGGTTGAAGTCCTCGGAGCACGAGACCCGAAGATCGAAAGACTTATGACCAATACGGAGCAAAGGGAAGAAACCGTCGGGGGACCGCTTTTTACCCCAGGACGAGAAATCTGAGTCCGGGGCATTCCCGCTCGCGTTTTCTTGGGACGAGCACCGGAAGTCCTCGAGCTCAGCCCGTTTCCTTCGCTGCAAGTGCATTTCCAGTGGTTTCTGACACCGGACGAGCGTTCGCCACTCGTTGGAAGCTTCGGCCATCTTTTGGACCGTTTTGGGTCGCACCACAGTTCTCCCTCCAACGAGCTCGCTTCCCGACCTATACCTCCGGAAAACGTGTCAAGGAGCATGCCAGGAGTGTGGGTTGAAGTCCTCGGAGCACGAGACCCGAAGATCGAAAGACTTATGACCAATACGGAGCAAAGGGAAGAAACCGTCGGGGGACCGCTTTTTACCCCAGGACGAGAAAACTGAGTCCGGGGCATTCCCGCTCGCGTTTTCTTGGGACGAGCACCGGAAGTCCTCGAGCTCAGCCCGTTTCCTTCGCTGCAAGTGCATTTCCAGTGGTTTCTGACACCGGACGAGCGTTCGCCACTCGTTGGAAGCTTCGGCCATCTTTTGGACCGTTTTGGGTCGCACCACAGTTCTCCCTCCAACGAGCTCGCTTCCCGACCTATACCTCCGGAAAACGTGTCAGGGAGCATGCCAGGAGTGTGGGTTGAAGTCCTCGGAGCACGAGACCCGAAGATCGAAAGACTTATGACCAATACGGAGCAAAGGGAAGAAACCGTCGGGGGACCGCTTTTTACCCCAGGACGAGAAATCTGAGTCCGGGGCATTCCCGCTCGCGTTTTCTTGGGACGAGCACCGGAAGTCCTCGAGCTCAGCCCGTTTCCTTCGCTGCAAGTGCATTTCCAGTGGTTTCTGACACCGGACGAGCGTTCGCCACTCGTTGGAAGCTTCGGCCATCTTTTGGACCGTTTTGGGTCGCACCACAGTTCTCCCTCCAACGAGCTCGCTTCCCGACCTATACCTCCGGAAAACGTGTCAGGGAGCATGCCAGGAGTGTGGGTTGAAGTCCTCGGAGCACGAGACCCGAAGATCGAAAGACTTATGACCAATACGGAGCAAAGGGAAGAAACCGTCGGGGGACCGCTTTTTACCCCAGGACGAGAAAGTTGAGTCCGGGGCATTCCCGCTCGCGTTTTCTTGGGACGAGCACCGGAAGTCCTCGAGCTCAGCCCGTTTCCTTCGCTGCAAGTGCATTTCCAGTGGTTTCTGACACCGGACGAGCGTTCGCCACTCGTTGGAAGCTTCGGCCATCTTTTGGACCGTTTTGGGTCGCACCACAGTTCTCCCTCCAACGAGCTGGCTTCCCGACCTATACCTCCGGGAAACGTGTCAGGGAGCATGCCAGGAGTGTGGGTTGAAGTCCTCGGAGCACGAGACCCGAAGATCGAAAGACTTATGACCAATACGGAGCAAAGGGAAGAAACCGTCGGGGGACCGCTTTTTACCCCAGGACGAGAAAACTGAGTCCGGGGCATTCCCGCTCGCGTTTTCTTGGGACGAGCACCGGAAGTCCTCGAGCTCAGCCCGTTTCCTTCGCTGCAAGTGCATTTCCAGTGGTTTCTGACACCGGACGAGCGTTCGCCACTCGTTGGAAGCTTCGGCCATTTTTTGGACCGTTTTGGGTCGCACCACAGTTCTCCCTCCAACGAGCTCGCTTCCCGACCTATACCTCCGGAAAACGTGTCAGGGAGCATGCCAGTAGTGTGGGTTGAAGTCCTCGGAGCACGAGACCCGAAGATCGAAAGACTTATGACCAATACGGAGCAAAGGGAAGAAACCGTCGGGGGACCGCTTTTTACCCCAGGACGAGAAAACTGAGTCCGGGGCATTCCCGCTCGCGTTTTCTTGGGACGAGCACCGGAAGTCCTCGAGCTCAGCCCGTTTTCTTCGCTGCAAGTGCATTTCCAGTGGTTTCTGACACCGGACGAGCGCTCGCCACTCGTTGGAAGCTTCGGCCATCTTTTGGACCGTTTTGGGTCGCACCACAGTTCTCCCTCCAACGAGCTCGCTTCCCGACCTATACCTCCGGAAAACGTGTCAGGGAGCATGCCAGGAGTGTGGGTTGAAGTCCTCGGAGCACGAGACCCGAAGATCGAAAGACTTATGACCAATACGGAGCAAAGGGAAGAAACCGTCGGGGGACCGCTTTTTACCCCAGGACGAGAAAACTGAGTCCGGGGCATTCCCGCTCGCGTTTTCTTGGGACGAGCACCGGAAGTCCTCGAGCTCAGCCCGTTTCCTTCGCTGCAAGTGCATTTCCAGTGGTTTCTGACACCGGACGAGCGCTCGCCACTCGTTGGAAGCTTCGGCCATCTTTTGGACCGTTTTGGGTCGAACCACAGTTCTCCCTCCAACGAGCTCGCTTCCCGACCTATACCTCCGGAAAACGTGTCAGGGAGCATGCCAGGAGTGTGGGTTGAAGTCCTCGGAGCACGAGACCCGAAGATCGAAAGACTTATGACCGATACGGAGCAAAGGGAAGAAACCGTCGGGGGACCGCTTTTTACCCAAGGACGAGAAAACTGAGTCCGGGGCATTCCCGCTCGCGTTTTCTTGGGACGAGCACCGGAAGTCCTCGAGCTCAGCCCGTTTCCTTCGCTGCAAGTGCATTTCCAGTGGTTTCTGACACCGGACGAGCGTTCGCCACTCGTTGGAAGCTTCGGCCATCTTTTGGACCGTTTTGGGTCGCACCACAGTTCTCCCTCCAACGAGCTCGCTTCCCGACCTATACCTCCGGAAAACGTGTCAGGGAGCATGCCAGGAGTGTGGGTTGAAGTCCTCGGAGCACGAGACCCGAAGATCGAAAGACTTATGACCAATACGGAGCAAAGGGAAGAAACCGTCGGGGGATCGCTTTTTACCCCAGGACGAGAAAACTGAGTCCGGGGCATTCCCGCTCGCGTTTTCTTGGGACGAGCACCGGAAGTCCTCGAGCTCAGCCCGTTTCCTTCGCTGCAAGTGCATTTCCAGTGGTTTCTGACACCGGACGAGCGCTCGCCACTCGTTGGAAGCTTCGGCCATCTTTTGGACCGTTTTGGGTCGCACCACAGTTCTCCCTCCAACGAGCTCGCTTCCCGACCTATACCTCCGGAAAACGTGTCAGGGAGCATGCCAGGAGTGTGGGTTGAAGTCCTCGGAGCACGAGACCCGAAGATCGAAAGACTTATGACCAATACGGAGCAAAGGGAAGAAACCGTCGGGGGACCGCTTTTTACCCCAGGACGAGAAAACTGAGTCCGGGGCATTCCCGCTCGCGTTTTCTTGGGACGAGCACCGGAAGTCCTCGAGCTCAGCCCGTTTCCTTCGCTGCAAGTGCATTTCCAGTGGTTTCTGACACCGGACGAGCGTTCGCCACTCGTTGGAAGCTTCGGCCATCTTTTGGACCGTTTTGGGTCGCACCACAGTTCTCCCTCCAACGAGCTGGCTTCCCGACCTATACCTCCGGGAAACGTGTCAGGGAGCATGCCAGGAGTGTGGGTTGAAGTCCTCGGAGCACGAGACCCGAAGATCGAAAGACTTATGACCAATACGGAGCAAAGGGAAGAAACCGTCGGGGGACCGCTTTTTACCCCAGGACGAGAAAACTGAGTCCGGGGCATTCCCGCTCGCGTTTTCTTGGGACGAGCACCGGAAGTCCTCGAGCTCAGCCCGTTTCCTTCGCTGCAAGTGCATTTCCAGTGGTTTCTGACACCGGACGAGCGTTCGCCACTCGTTGGAAGCTTCGGCCATCTTTTGGACCGTTTTGGGTCGCACCACAGTTCTCCCTCCAACGAGCTCGCTTCCCGACCTATACCTCCGGAAAACGTGTCAGGGAGCATGCCAGGAGTGTGGGTTGAAGTCCTCGGAGCACGAGACCCGAAGATCGAAAGACTTATGACCAATACGGAGCAAAGGGAAGAAACCGTCGGGGGACCGCTTTTTACCCCAGGACGAGAAAACTGAGTCCGGGGCATTCCCGCTCGCGTTTTCTTGGGACGAGCACCGGAAGTCCTCGAGCTCAGCCCGTTTCCTTCGCTGCAAGTGCATTTCCAGTGGTTTCTGACACCGGACGAGCGTTCGCCACTCGTTGGAAGCTTCGGCCATCTTTTGGACCGTTTTGGGTCGAACCACAGTTCTCCCTCCAACGAGCTCGCTTCCCGACCTATACCTCCGGAAAACGTGTCAGGGAGCATGCCAGGAGTGTGGGTTGAAGACCTCGGAGCACGAGACCCGAAGATCGAAAGACTTATGACCAATACGGAGCAAAGGGAAGAAACCGTCGGGGGACCGCTTTTTACCCAAGGACGAGAAAACTGAGTCCGGGGCATTCCCGCTCGCGTTTTCTTGGGACGAGCACCGGAAGTCCTCGAGCTCAGCCCGTTTCCTTCGCTGCAAGTGCATTTCCAGTGGTTTCTGACACCGGACGAGCGCTCGCCACTCGTTGGAAGCTTCGGCCATCTTTTGGACCGTTTTGGGTCGCACCACAGTTCTCCCTCCAACGAGCTCGCTTCCCGACCTATACCTCCGGAAAACGTGTCAGGGAGCATGCCAGGAGTGTGGGTTGAAGTCCTCGGAGCACGAGACCCGAAGATCGAAAGACTTATGACCAATACGGAGCAAAGGGAAGAAACCGTCGGGGGACCGCTTTTTACCCCAGGACGAGAAAACTGAGTCCGGGGCATTCCCGCTCGCGTTTTCTTGGGACGAGCACCGGAAGTCCTCGAGCTCAGCCCGTTTCCTTCGCTGCAAGTGCATTTCCAGTGGTTTCTGACACCGGACGAGCGTTCGCCACTCGTTGGAAGCTTCGGCCATCTTTTGGACCGTTTTGGGTCGCACCACAGTTCTCCCTCCAACGAGCTGGCTTCCCGACCTATACCTCCGGGAAACGTGTCAGGGAGCATGCCAGGAGTGTGGGTTGAAGTCCTCGGAGCACGAGACCCGAAGATCGAAAGACTTATGACCAATACGGAGCAAAGGGAAGAAACCGTCGGGGGACCGCTTTTTACCCCAGGACGAGAAAACTGAGTCCGGGGCATTCCCGCTCGCGTTTTCTTGGGACGAGCACCGGAAGTCCTCGAGCTCAGCCCGTTTCCTTCGCTGCAAGTGCATTTCCAGTGGTTTCTGACACCGGACGAGCGCTCGCCACTCGTTGGAAGCTTCGGCCATCTTTTGGACCGTTTTGGGTCGCACCACAGTTCTCCCTCCAACGAGCTCGCTTCCCGACCTATACCTCCGGAAAACGTGTCAGGGAGCATGCCAGGAGTGTGGGTTGAAGTCCTCGGAGCACGAGACCCGAAGATCGAAAGACTTATGACCAATACGGAGCAAAGGGAAGAAACCGTCGGAGGACCGCTTTTTACCCCAGGACGAGAAAACTGAGTCCGGGGCATTCCCGCTCGCGTTTTCTTGGGACGAGCACCGGAAGTCCTCGAGCTCAGCCTGTTTCCTTCGCTGCAAGTGCATTTCCAGTGGTTTCTGACACCGGACGAGCGTTCGCCACTCGTTGGAAGCTTCGCCCATCTTTTGGACCGTTTTGGGTCGCACCACAGTTCTCCCTCCAACGAGCTCGCTTCCCGACCTATACCTCCGGAAAACGTGTCAGGGAGCATGCCAGGAGTGTGGGTTGAAGTCCTCGGAGCACGAGACCCGAAGATCGAAAGACTTATGACCAATACGGAGCAAAGGGAAGAAACCGTCGGGGGACCGCTTTTTACCCCAGGACGAGAAAACTGAGTCCGGGGCATTCCCGCTCGCGTTTTCTTGGGACGAGCACCGGAAGTCCTCGAGCTCAGCCCGTTTCCTTCGCTGCAAGTGCATTTCCAGTGGTTTCTGACACCGGACGAGCGTTCGCCACTCGTTGGAAGCTTCGGCCATCTTTTGGACCGTTTTGGGTCGCACCACAGTTCTCCCTCCAACGAGCTGGCTTCCCGACCTATACCTCCGGGAAACGTGTCAGGGAGCATGCCAGGAGTGTGGGTTGAAGTCCTCGGAGCACGAGACCCGAAGATCGAAAGACTTATGACCAATACGGAGCAAAGGGAAGAAACCGTCGGGGGACCGCTTTTTACCCAAGGACGAGAAAACTGAGTCCGGGGCATTCCCGCTCGCGTTTTCTTGGGACGAGCACCGGAAGTCCTCGAGCTCAGCCCGTTTCCTTCGCTGCAAGTGCATTTCCAGTGGTTTCTGACACCGGACGAGCGTTCGCCACTCGTTGGAAGCTTCGGCCATCTTTTGGACCGTTTTGGGTCGCACCACAGTTCTCCCTCCAACGAGCTGGCTTCCCGACCTATACCTCCGGGAAACGTGTCAGGGAGCATGCCAGGAGTGTGGGTTGAAGTCCTCGGAGCACGAGACCCGAAGATCGAAAGACTTATGACCAATACGGAGCAAAGGGAAGAAACCGTCGGGGGACCGCTTTTTACCCCAGGACGAGAAAACTGAGTCCGGGGCATTCCCGCTCGCGTTTTCTTGGGACGAGCACCGGAAGTCCTCGAGCTCAGCCCGTTTCCTTCGCTGCAAGTGCATTTCCAGTGGTTTCTGACACCGGACGAGCGCTCGCCACTCGTTGGAAGCTTCGGCCATCTTTTGGACCGTTTTGGGTCGCACCACAGTTCTCCCTCCAACGAGCTCGCTTCCCGACCTATACCTCCGGAAAACGTGTCAGGGAGCATGCCAGGAGTGTGGGTTGAAGTCCTCGGAGCACGAGACCCGAAGATCGAAAGACTTATGACCAATACGGAGCAAAGGGAAGAAACCGTCGGAGGACCGCTTTTTACCCCAGGACGAGAAAACTGAGTCCGGGGCATTCCCGCTCGCGTTTTCTTGGGACGAGCACCGGAAGTCCTCGAGCTCAGCCTGTTTCCTTCGCTGCAAGTGCATTTCCAGTGGTTTCTGACACCGGACGAGCGTTCGCCACTCGTTGGAAGCTTCGCCCATCTTTTGGACCGTTTTGGGTCGCACCACAGTTCTCCCTCCAACGAGCTCGCTTCCCGACCTATACCTCCGGAAAACGTGTCAGGGAGCATGCCAGGAGTGTGGGTTGAAGTCCTCGGAGCACGAGACCCGAAGATCGAAAGACTTATGACCAATACGGAGCAAAGGGAAGAAACCGTCGGGGGACCGCTTTTTACCCCAGGACGAGAAAACTGAGTCCGGGGCATTCCCGCTCGCGTTTTCTTGGGACGAGCACCGGAAGTCCTCGAGCTCAGCCCGTTTCCTTCGCTGCAAGTGCATTTCCAGTGGTTTCTGACACCGGACGAGCGCTCGCCACTCGTTGGAAACTTCGGCCATCTTTTGGACCGTTTTGGGTCGCACCACAGTTCTCCCTCCAACGAGCTCGCTTCCCGACCTATACCTCCGGAAAACGTGTCAGGGAGCATGCCAGGAGTGTGGGTTGAAGTCCTCGGAGCACGAGACCCGAAGATCGAAAGACTTATGACCAATACGGAGCAAAGGGAAGAAACCGTCGGGGGACCGCTTTTTACCCCAGGACGAGAAAACTGAGTCCGGGGCATTCCCGCTCGCATTTTCTTGGGACGAGCACCGGAAGTCCTCGAGCTCAGCCCGTTTCCTTCGCTGCAAGTGCATTTCCAGTGGTTTCTGACACCGGACGAGCGCTCGCCACTCGTTGGAAGCTTCGGCCATCTTTTGGACCGTTTTGGGTCGCACCACAGTTCTCCCTCCAACGAGCTCGCTTCTCGACCTATACCTCCGGAAAACGTGTCAGGGAGCATGCCAGGAGTGTGGGTTGAAGTCCTCGGAGCACGAGACCCGAAGCTCGAAAGACTTACGACCAATTCGGAGCAAAGGGAAGAAACCGTCGCGGGACCGCTTTTTACCCCAGGACGAGAAAACTGAGTCCGGGGCATTCCCGCTCGCGTCTTCTTGGGACGAGCACCGGAAGTCCTCGAGCTCAGCCCGTTTCCTTCGCTGCAAGTGCATTTCCAGTGGTTTTTGACACCGGACGAGCATTCGCCACTCGTTGGAAGCTTCGGCCATCTTTTGGACCGTTTTGGGTCGCATTACAGTTCTCCCTCCAACGAGCTCGCTTCCCGACCTATACCTCCGGAAAACGTGTCAGGGAGCATGCCAGGAGTGTGGGTTGAAGTCCTCGGAGCACGAGACCCGAAGATCGAAAGACTTAGGACCAATACAGAGCAAAGGGAAGAAACCGTCGGGGGACCGCTTTTTACCCCAGGACGAGAAAACTGAGTCCGGGGCATTCCCGCTCGCGTTTTCTTGGGACGAGCACCGGAAGTCCTCGAGCTCAGCCCGTTTCCTTCGCTGCAAGTGCATTTCCAGTGGTTTCTGACACCAGACGAGCGTTCGCCACTCGTTGGAAGCTTCGGCCATCTTTTGAACCGTTTTGGGTCGCACCACAGTTCTCCCTCCAACGAGCTTGCTTCCCGACCTATACCTCCGGAAAATGTGTCAGGGAGCATGCCAGGAGTGTGGGTTGAAGTCCTCGGAGCACAAGACCCGAAGATCGAAAGACTTATGACCAATACGGAGCAAAGGGAAGAAACCGTCGGGGGACCGCTTTTTACCCCAGGACGAGAAAACTGAGTCCGGGGCATTCCCGCTCGCATTTTCTTGGGACGAGCACCGGAAGTCCTCGAGCTCAGCCCGTTTCCTTCGCTGCAAGTGCATTTCCAGTGGTTTCTGACACCGGACGAGCGCTCGCCACTCGTTGGAAGCTTCGGCCATCTTTTGGACCGTTTTGGGTCGCACCACAGTTCTCCCTCCAACGAGCTCGCTTCCCGACCTATACCTCCGGAAAACGTGTCAGGGAGCATGCCAGGAGTGTGGGTTGAAGTCCTCGGAGCACGAGACCCGAAGATCGAAAGACTTACGACCAATACGGAGCAAAGGGAAGAACTCGTCGGGGGACCTCTTTTTACCCCAGGACGAGAAAACTGAGTCCGGGGCATTCCCGCTCGCGTTTTCTTGGGACGAGCACCGGAAGTCCTCGAGCTCAGCCCGTTTCCTTCGCTGCAAGTGCATTTCCAGTGGTTTCTGACACCGGACGAGCGTTCGCCACTCGTTGGAAGCTTCGCCCATCTTTTGGACCGTTTTGGGTCGCACCACAATTCTCCCTCCAACGAGCTCGCTTCCAGACCTATACCTCCGGAAAACGTGTCAGGGAGCATGCCAGGAGTGTGGGTTGAAGTCCTCGGAGCACGAGACCCGAAGATCGAAAGACTTATGACCAATACGGAGCAAAGGGAAGAAACCGTCGGGGGACCGCTTTTTACCCCAGGACGAGAAAACTGAGTCCGGGGCATTCCCGCTCGCGTTTTCTTGGGACGAGCACCGGAAGTCCTCGAGCTCAGCCCGTTTCCTTCGCTGCAAGTGCATTTCCAGTGGTTTCTGACACCGGACGAGCGTTCGCCACTCGTTGGAAGCTTCGGCCATCTTTTGGACCGTTTTGGGTCGCACCACAGTTCTCCCTCCAACGAGCTCGCTTCCCGACCTATACCTCCGGAAAACGTGTCAGGGAGCATGCCAGGAGTGTGGGTTGAAGTCCTCGGAGCACGAGACCCGAAGATCGAAAGACTTATGACCAATACGGAGCAAAGGGAAGAAACCGTCGGGGGACAGCTTTTTACCCCAGGACGAGAAAACTGAGTCCGGGGCATTCCCGCTCGCGTTTTCTTGGGACGAGCACCGGAAGTCCTCGAGCTCAGCCCGTTTCCTTCGCTGCAAGTGCATTTCCAGTGGTTTCTGACACCAGACGAGCGTTCGCCACTCGTTGGAAGCTTCGGCCATCTTTTGGACCGTTTTGGGTCGCACCACAGTTCTCCCTCCAACGAGCTTGCTTCCCGACCTATACCTCCGGAAAATGTGTCAGGGAGCATGCCAGGAGTGTGGGTTGAAGTCCTCGGAGCACGAGACCCGAAGATCGAAAGACTTATGACCAATACGGAGCAAAGGGAAGAAACCGTCGGGGGACCGCTTTTTACCCCAGGACGAGAAAACTGAGTCCGGGGCATTCCCGCTCGCATTTTCTTGGGACGAGCACCGGAAGTCCTCGAGCTCAGCCCGTTTCCTTCGCTGCAAGTGCATTTCCAGTGGTTTCTGACACCGGACGAGCGCTCGCCACTCGTTGGAAGCTTCGGCCATCTTTTGGACCGTTTTGGGTCGCACCACAGTTCTCCCTCCAACGAGCTCGCTTCCCGACCTATACCTCCGGAAAACGTGTCAGGGAGCATGCCAGGAGTGTGGGTTGAAGTCCTCGGAGCACGAGACCCGAAGATCGAAAGACTTACGACCAATACGGAGCAAAGGGAAGAACTCGTCGGGGGACCTCTTTTTACCCCAGGACGAGAAAACTGAGTCCGGGGCATTCCCGCTCGCGTTTTCTTGGGACGAGCACCGGAAGTCCTCGAGCTCAGCCCGTTTCCTTCGCTGCAAGTGCATTTCCAGTGGTTTCTGACACCGGACGAGCGTTCGCCACTCGTTGGAAGCTTCGGTCATCTTTTGGACCGTTTTGGGTCGCACCACAGTTCTCCCTCCAACGAGCTCGCTTCCAGACCTATACCTCCGGAAAACGTGTCAGGGAGCATGCCAGGAGTGTGGGTTGAAGTCCTCGGAGCACGAGACCCGAAGATCGAAAGACTTATGACCAATACGGAGCAAAGGGAAGAAACCGTCGGGGGACCGCTTTTTACCCCAGGACGAGAAAACTGAGTCCGGGGCATTCCCGCTCGCGTTTTCTTGGGACGAGCACCGGAAGTCCTCGAGCTCAGCCCGTTTCCTTCGCTGCAAGTGCATTTCCAGTGGTTTCTGACACCGGACGAGCGTTCGCCACTCGTTGGAAGCTTCGGCCATCTTTTGGACCGTTTTGGGTCGCACCACAGTTCTCCCTCCAACGAGCTCGCTTCCCGACCTATACCTCCGGGAAAACGTGTCAGGGAGCATGCCAGGAGTGTGGGTTGAAGTCCTCGGAGCACGAGACCCGAAGATCGAAAGACTTATGACCAATACGGAGCAAAGGGAAGAAACCGTCGGGGGACAGCTTTTTACCCCAGGACGAGAAAACTGAGTCCGGGGCATTCCCGCTCGCGTTTTCTTGGGACGAGCACCGGAAGTCCTCGAGCTCAGCCCGTTTCCTTCGCTGCAAGTGCATTTCCAGTGGTTTCTGACACCGGACGAGCGTTCGCCACTCGTTGGAAGCTTCGGCCATCTTTTGGACCGTTTTGGGTCGCACCACAGTTCTCCCTCCAACGAGCTCGCTTCCCAACCTATACCTCCGGAAAACGTGTCAGGGAGCATGCCAGGAGTGTGGGTTGAAGTCCTCGGAGCACGAGACCCGAAGATCGAAAGACTTACGACCAATACGGAGCAAAGGGAAGAAACCGTCGCGGGACCGCTTTTTACCCCAGGACGAGAAAACTGAGTCCGGGGCATTCCCGCTCGCGTTTTCTTGGGACGAGCACCGGAAGTCCTCGAGCTCAGCCCGTTTCCTTCGCTGCAAGTGCATTTCCAGTGGTTTCTGACACCGGACGAGCGTTCGCCACTCGTTGGAAGCTTCGGCCATCTTTTGGACCGTTTTGGGTCGCACCACAGTTCTCCCTCCAACGAGCTCGCTTCCCGACCTATACCTCCGGAAAACGTGTCAGGGAGCATGCCAGGAGTGTGGGTTGAAGTCCTCGGAGCACGAGACCCGAAGATCGAAAGACTTATGACCAATACGGAGCAAAGGGAAGAAACCGTCGGGGGACCGCTTTTTACCCCGGGACGAGAAAACTGAGTCCGGGGCATTCCCGCTCGCGTTTTCTTGGGACGAGCACCGGAAGTCCTCGAGCTCAGCCCGTTTCCTTCACTGCAAGTGCATTTCCAGTGGTTTCTGACACCGGACGAGCGTTCGCCACTCGTTGGAAGCTTCGGCCATCTTTTGGACCGTTTTGGGTCGCACCACAGTTCTCCCTCCAACGAGCTCGCTTCCCGTCCTATACCTCCGGAAAACGTGTCAGGGAGCATGCCAGGAGTGTGGGTTGAAGTCCTCGGAGCACGAGACCCGAAGATCGAAAGACTTATGACCAATACGGAGCAAAGGGAAGAAACCGTCGGGGGACCGCTTTTTACCCCAGGACGAGAAAACTGAGTCCGGGGCATTCCCGCTCGCGTTTTCTTGGGACGAGCACCGGAAGTCCTCGAGCTCAGCCCGTTTCCTTCGCTGCAAGTGCATTTCCAGTGGTTTCTGACACCGGACGAGCGTTCGCCACTCGTTGGAAGCTTCGGCCATCTTTTGGACCGTTTTGGGTCGCACCACAGTTCTCCCTCCAACGAGCTCGCTTCCCGACCTATACCTCCGGAAAACGTGTCAGGGAGCATGCCAGGAGTGTGGGTTGAAGTCCTCGGAGCACGAGACCCGAAGATCGAAAGACTTATGACCAATACGGAGCAAAGGGAAGAAACCGTCGGGGGACCGCTTTTTACCCCAGGACGAGAAAACTGAGTCCGGGGCATTCCCGCTCGCGTTTTCTTGGGACGAGCACCGGAAGTCCTCGAGCTCAGCCCGTTTCCTTCGCTGCAAGTGCATTTCCAGTGGTTTCTGACACCGGACGAGCGTTCGCCACTCGTTGGAAGCTTCGGCCATCTTTTGGACCGTTTTGGGTCGCACCACAGTTCTCCCTCCAAGGAGCTCGCTTCCCGACCTAAACCTCCGGAAAACGTGTCAGGGAGCATGCCAGGAGTGTGGGTTGAAGTCCTCGGAGCACGAGACCCGAAGATCGAAAGACTTATGACCAATACGGAGCAAAGGGAAGAAACCGTCGGGGGACCGCTTTTTACCCCAGGACGAGAAAACTGAGTCCGGGGCATTCCCGCTCGCGTTTTCTTGGGACGAGCACCGGAAGTCCTCGAGCTCAGCCCGTTTCCTTCGCTGCAAGTGCATTTCCAGTGGTTTCTGACACCGGACGAGCGTTCGCCACTCGTTGGAAGCTTCGGCCATCTTTTGGACCGTTTTGGGTCGCACCACAGTTCTCCCTCCAACGAGCTCGCTTCCCGACCTATACCTCCGGAAAACGTGTCAGGGAGCATGCCAGGAGTGTGGGTTGAAGTCCTCGGAGCACGAGACCCGAAGATCGAAAGACTTATGACCAATACGGAGCAAAGGGAAGAAACCGTCGGGGGACCGCTTTTTACCCCAGGACGAGAAAACTAAGTCCGGGGCATTCCCGTTCGCGTTTTCTTGGGACGAGCACCGGAAGTCCTCGAGCTCAGCCCGTTTCCTTCGCTGCAAGTGCATTTCCAGTGGTTTCTGACACCGGACGAGCGTTCGCCACTCGTTGGAAGCTTCGGCCATCTTTTGGACCGTTTTGGGTCGCACCACAGTTCTCCCTCCAACGAGCTCGCTTCCCGACCTATACCTCCGGAAAACGTGTCAGGGAGCATGCCAGGAGTGTGGGTTGAAGTCCTCGGAGCACGAGACCCGAAGATCGAAAGACTTATGACCAATACGGAGCAAAGGGAAGAAACCGTCGGGGGACCGCTTTTTACCCCAGGACGAGAAAACTGAGTCCGGGGCATTCCCGCTCGCGTTTTCTTGGGACGAGCACCGGAAGTCCTCGAGCTCAGCCCGTTTCCTTCGCTGCAAGTGCATTTCCAGTGGTTTCTGACACCGGACGAGCGTTCGCCACTCGTTGGAAGCTTCGGCCATCTTTTGGACCGTTTTGGGTCGCACCACAGTTCTCCCTCCAACGAGCTCGCTTCCCGACCTATACCTCCGGAAAACGTGTCAGGGAGCATGCCAGGAGTGTGGGTTGAAGTCCTCGGAGCACGAGACCCGAAGATCGAAAGACTTAAGACCAATTCGGAGCAAAGGGAAGAAACCGTCGGGGGACCGCTTTTTACCCCAGGACGAGAAAACTGAGTCCGGGGCATTCCCGCTCGCGTTTTCTTGGGACGAGCACCGGAAGTCCTCGAGCTCAGCCCGTTTCCTTCGCTGCAAGTGCATTTCCAGTGGTTTCTGACACCGGACGAGCGTTCGCCACTCGTTAGAAGCTTCGGCCATCTTTTGGACCGTTTTGGGTCGCACCACAGTTCTCCCTCCAACGAGCTCGCTTCCCGACCTATACCTCCGGAAAACGTGTCAGGGAGCATGCCAGGAGTGTGGGTTGAAGTCCTCGGAGCACGAGACCCGAAGATCGAAAGACTTATGACCAATACGGAGCAAAGGGAAGAAACCGTCGGGGGACCGCTTTTTACCCCAGGACGAGAAAACTGAGTCCGGGGCATTCCCGCTCGCGTTTTCTTGGGACGAGCACCGGAAGTCCTCGAGCTCCGCCCGTTTCCTTCGCTGCAAGTGCATTTCCAGTGGTTTCTGACACCGGACGAGCGTTCGCCACTCGTTGGAAGCTTCGGCCATCTTTTGGACCGTTTTGGGTCGCACCACAGTTCTCCCTCCAACGAGCTCGCTTCCCGACCTATACCTCCGGAAAACGTGTCAGGGAGCATGCCAGGAGTGTGGGTTGAAGTCCTCGGAGCACGAGACCCGAAGATCGAAAGACTTATGACCAATACGGAGCAAAGGGAAGAAACCGTCGGGGGACCGCTTTTTACCCCAGGACGAGAAAACTGAGTCCGGGGCATTCCCGCTCGCGTTTTCTTGGGACAAGCACCGGAAGTCCTCGAGCTCAGCCCGTTTCCTTCGCTGCAAGTGCATTTCCAGTGGTTTCTGACACCGGACGAGCGTTCGCCACTCGTTGGAAGCTTCGGCCATCTTTTGGACCGTTTTGGGTCGCACCACAGTTCTCCCTCCAACGAGCTCGCTTCCCGACCTATACCTCCGGAAAACGTGTCAGGGAGCATGCCAGGAGTGTGGGTTGAAGTCCTCGGAGCACGAGACCCGAAGATCGAAAGACTTATGACCAATACGGAGCAAAAGGGAAGAAACCGTCGGGGGACCGCTTTTTACCCCAGGACGAGAAAACTGAGTCCGGGGCATTCCCGCTCGCGTTTTCTTGGGACGAGCACCGGAAGTCCTCGAGCTCAGCCCGTTTCCTTCGCTGCAAGTGCATTTCCGGTGGTTTCTGACACCGGACGAGCGTTCGCCACTCGTTGGAAGCTTCGGCCATCTTTTGGACCGTTTTGGGTCGCACCACAGTTCTCCCTCCAACGAGCTCGCTTCCCGACCAATACCTCCGGAAAACGTGTCAGGGAGCATGCCAGGAGTGTGGGTTGAAGTCCTCGGAGCACGAGACCCGAAGATCGAAAGACTTATGACCAATACGGAGCAAAGGGAAGAAACCGTCGGGGGACCGCTTTTTACCCCAGGACGAGAAAACTGAGTCCGGGGCATTCCCGCTCGCGTTTTCTTGGGACGAGCACCGGAAGTCCTCGAGCTCAGCCCGTTTCCTTCGCTGCAAGTGCATTTCCAGTGGTTCTTGACACCGGACGAGCGTTCGCCACTCGTTGGAAGCTTCGGCCATCTTTTGGACCGTTTTGGGTCGCACCACAGTTCTCCCTCCAACGAGCTCGCTTCCCGACCTATACCTCCGGAAAACGTGTCAGGGAGCATGCCAGGAGTGTGGGTTGAAGTCCTCGGAGCACGAGACCCGAAGATCGAAAGACTTATGACCAATACGGAGCAAAGGGAAGAAACCGTCGGGGGACCGCTTTTTACCCCAGGACGAGAAAACTGAGTCCGGGGCATTCCCGCTCGCGTTTTCTTGGGACGAGCACCGGAAGTCCTCGAGCTCAGCCCGTTTCCTTCGCTGCAAGTGCATTTCCGGTGGTTTCTGACACCGGACGAGCGTTCGCCACTCGTTGGAAGCTTCGGCCATCTTTTGGACCGTTTTGGGTCGCACCACAGTTCTCCCTCCAACGAGCTCGCTTCCCGACCAATACCTCCGGAAAACGTGTCAGGGAGCATGCCAGGAGTGTGGGTTGAAGTCCTCGGAGCACGAGACCCGAAGATCGAAAGACTTATGACCAATACGGAGCAAAGGGAAGACACCGTCGGGGGACCGCTTTTTACCCCAGGACGAGAAAACTGAGTCCGGGGCATTCCCGCTCGCGTTTTCTTGGGACGAGCACCGGAAGTCCTCGAGCTCAGCCCGTTTCCTTCGCTGCAAGTGCATTTCCAGTGGTTCCTGACACCGGACGAGCGTTCGCCACTCGTTGGAAGCTTCGGCCATCTTTTGGACCGTTTTGGGTCGCACCACAGTTCTCCCTCCAACGAGCTCGCTTCCCGACCTATACCTCCGGAAAACGTGTCAGGGAGCATGCCAGGAGTGTGGGTTGAAGTCCTCGGAGCACGAGACCCGAAGATCGAAAGACTTATGACCAATACGGAGCAAAGGGAAGAAACCGTCGGGGGACAGGCTTTTTACCCCAGGACGAGAAAACTGAGTCCGGGGCATTCCCGCTCGCGTTTTCTTGGGACGAGCACCGGAAGTCCTCGAGCTCAGCCCGTTTCCTTCGCTGCAAGTGCATTTCCAGTGGTTTCTGACACCGGACGAGCGTTCGCCACTCGTTGGAAGCTTCGGCCATCTTTTGGACCGTTTTGGGTCGCACCACAGTTCTCCCTCCAACGAGCTCGCTTCCCGACCTATACCTCCGGAAAACGTGTCAGGGAGCATGCCAGGAGTGTGGGTTGAAGTCCTCGGAGCACGAGACCCGAAGATCGAAAGACTTATGACCAATACGGAGCAAAGGGAAGAAACCGTCGGGGGACCGCTTTTTACCCCAGGACGAGAAAACTGAGTCCGGGGCATTCCCGCTCGCGTTTTCTTGGGACGAGCACCGGAAGTCCTCGAGCTCAGCCCGTTTCCTTCGCTGCAAGTGCATTTCCAGTGGTTTCTGACACCGGACGAGCGTTCGCCACTCGTTGGAAGCTTCGGCCATCTTTTGGACCGTTTTGGGTCGCACCACAGTTCTCCCTCCAACGAGCTCGCTTCCCGACCTATACCTCCGGAAAACGTGTCAGGGAGCATGCCAGGAGTGTGGGTTGAAGTCCTCGGAGCACGAGACCCGAAGATCGAAAGACTTATGACCAATACGGAGCAAAGGGAAGAAACCGTCGGGGGACCGCTTTTTACCCCAGGACGAGAAAACTGAGTCCGGGGCATTCCCGCTCGCGTTTTCTTGCGACGAGCACCGGAAGTCCTCGAGCTCAGCCCGTTTCCTTCGCTGCAAGTGCATTTCCAGTGGTTTCTGACACCGGACGAGCGTTCGCCACTCGTTGGAAGCTTCGGCCATCTTTTGGACCGTTTTGGGTCGCACCACAGTTCTCCCTCCAACGAGCTCGCTTCCCGTCCTATACCTCCGGAAAACGTGTCAAGGAGCATGCCAGGAGTGTGGGTTGAAGTCCTCGGAGCACGAGACCCGAAGATCGAAAGACTTATGACCAATACGGAGCAAAGGGAAGAAACCGTCGGGGGACCGCTTTTTACCCCAGGACGAGAAAACTGAGTCCGGGGCATTCCCGCTCGCGTTTTCTTGCGACGAGCACCGGAAGTCCTCGAGCTCAGCCCGTTTCCTTCGCTGCAAGTGCATTTCCAGTGGTTTCTGACACCGGACGAGCGTTCGCCACTCGTTGGAAGCTTCGGCCATCTTTTGGACCGTTTTGGGTCGCACCACAGTTCTCCCTCCAACGAGCTCGCTTCCCGTCCTATACCTCCGGAAAACGTGTCAGGGAGCATGCCAGGAGTGTGGGTTGAAGTCCTCGGAGCACGAGACCCGAAGATCGAAAGACTTATGACCAATACGGAGCAAAGGGAAGAAACCGTCGGGGGACCGCTTTTTACCCCAGGACGAGAAAACTAAGTCCGGGGCATTCCCGCTCGCGTTTTCTTGGGACGAGCACCGGAAGTCCTCGAGCTCAGCCCGTTTCCTTCGCTGCAAGTGCATTTCCAGTGGTTTCTGACACCGGACGAGCGTTCGCCACTCGTTGGAAGCTTCGGCCATCTTTTGGACCGTTTTGGGTCGCACCACAGTTCTCCCTCCAACGAGCTCGCTTCCCGACCTATACCTCCGGAAAACGTGTCAGGGAGCATGCCAGGAGTGTGGGTTGAAGTCCTCGGAGCACGAGACCCGAAGATCGAAAGACTTATGACCAATACGGAGCAAAGGGAAGAAACCGTCGGGGGACCGCTTTTTACCCCAGGACGAGAAAACTGAGTCCGGGGCATTCCCGCTCGCGTTTTCTTGCGACGAGCACCGGAAGTCCTCGAGCTCAGCCCGTTTCCTTCGCTGCAAGTGCATTTCCAGTGGTTTCTGACACCGGACGAGCGTTCGCCACTCGTTGGAAGCTTCGGCCATCTTTTGGACCGTTTTGGGTCGCACCACAGTTCTCCCTCCAACGAGCTCGCTTCCCGTCCTATACCTCCGGAAAACGTGTCAAGGAGCATGCCAGGAGTGTGGGTTGAAGTCCTCGGAGCACGAGACCCGAAGATCGAAAGACTTATGACCAATACGGAGCAAAGGGAAGAAACCGTCGGGGGACCGCTTTTTACCCCAGGACGAGAAAACTGAGTCCGGGGCATTCCCGCTCGCGTTTTCTTGCGACGAGCACCGGAAGTCCTCGAGCTCAGCCCGTTTCCTTCGCTGCAAGTGCATTTCCAGTGGTTTCTGACACCGGACGAGCGTTCGCCACTCGTTGGAAGCTTCGGCCATCTTTTGGACCGTTTTGGGTCGCACCACAGTTCTCCCTCCAACGAGCTCGCTTCCCGTCCTATACCTCCGGAAAACGTGTCAGGGAGCATGCCAGGAGTGTGGGTTGAAGTCCTCGGAGCACGAGACCCGAAGATCGAAAGACTTATGACCAATACGGAGCAAAGGGAAGAAACCGTCGGGGGACCGCTTTTTACCCCAGGACGAGAAAACTGAGTCCGGGGCATTCCCGCTCGCGTTTTCTTAGGACGAGCACCGGAAGTCCTCGAGCTCAGCCCGTTTCCTTCGCTGCAAGTGCATTTCCAGTGGTTTCTGACACCGGACGAGCGTTCGCCACTCGTTGGAAGCTTCGGCCATCTTTTGGACCGTTTTGGGTCGCACCACAGTTCTCCCTCCAACGAGCTCGCTTCCCGACCTATACCTCCGGAAAACGTGTCAGGGAGCATGCCAGGAGTGTGGGTTGAAGTCCTCGGAGCACGAGACCCGAAGATCGAAAGACTTATGACCAATACGGAGCAAAGGGAAGAAACCGTCGGGGGACCGCTTTTTACCCCAGGACGAGAAAACTGAGTCCGGGGCATTCCCGCTCGCGTTTTCTTGGGACGAGCACCGGAAGTCCTCGAGCTCAGCCCGTTTCCTTCGCTGCAAGTGCATTTCCAGTGGTTTCTGACACCGGACGAGCGTTCGCCACTCGTTGGAAGCTTCGGCCATCTTTTGGACCGTTTTGGGTCGCACCACAGTTCTCCCTCCAACGAGCTCGCTTCCCGACCTATACCTCCGGAAAACGTGTCAGGGAGCATGCCAGGAGTGTGGGTTGAAGTCCTCGGAGCACGAGACCCGAAGATCGAAAGACTTATGACCAATACGGAGCAAAGGGAAGAAACCGTCGGGGGACCGCTTTTTACCCCAGGACGAGAAAACTGAGTCCGGGGCATTCCCGCTCGCGTTTTCTTGGGACGAGCACCGGAAGTCCTCGAGCTCAGCCCGTTTCCTTCGCTGCAAGTGCATTTCCAGTGGTTTCTGACACCGGACGAGCGTTCGCCACTCGTTGGAAGCTTCGGCCATCTTTTGGACCGTTTTGGGTCGCACCACAGTTCTCCCTCCAACGAGCTCGCTTCCCGACCTATACCTCCGGAAAACGTGTCAGGGAGCATGCCAGGAGTGTGGGTTGAAGTCCTCGGAGCACGAGACCCGAAGATCGAAAGACTTATGACCAATACGGAGCAAAGGGAAGAAACCGTCGGGGGACCGCTTTTTACCCCAGGACGAGAAAACTGAGTCCGGGGCATTCCCGCTCGCGTTTTCTTGGGACGAGCACCGGAAGTCCTCGAGCTCAGCCCGTTTCCTTCGCTGCAAGTGCATTTCCAGTGGTTTCTGACACCGGACGAGCGTTCGCCACTCGTTGGAAGCTTCGGCCATCTTTTGGACCGTTTTGGGTCGCACCACAGTTCTCCCTCCAACGAGCTCGCTTCCCGACCTATACCTCCGGAAAACGTGTCAGGGAGCATGCCAGGAGTGTGGGTTGAAGTCCTCGGAGCACGAGACCCGAAGATCGAAAGACTTATGACCAATACGGAGCAAAGGGAAGAAACCGTCGGGGGACCGCTTTTTACCCCAGGACGAGAAAACTGAGTCCGGGGCATTCCCGCTCGCGTTTTCTTGGGACGAGCACCGGAAGTCCTCGAGCTCAGCCCGTTTCCTTCGCTGCAAGTGCATTTCCAGTGGTTTCTGACACCGGACGAGCGTTCGCCACTCGTTGGAAGCTTCGGCCATCTTTTGGACCGTTTTGGGTCGCACCACAGTTCTCCCTCCAACGAGCTCGCTTCCCGACCTATACCTCCGGAAAACGTGTCAGGGAGCATGCCAGGAGTGTGGGTTGAAGTCCTCGGAGCACGAGACCCGAAGATCGAAAGACTTATGACCAATACGGAGCAAAGGGAAGAAACCGTCGGGGGACCGCTTTTTACCCCAGGACGAGAAAACTGAGTCCGGGGCATTCCCGCTCGCGTTTTCTTGCGACGAGCACCGGAAGTCCTCGAGCTCAGCCCGTTTCCTTCGCTGCAAGTGCATTTCCAGTGGTTTCTGACACCGGACGAGCGTTCGCCACTCGTTGGAAGCTTCGGCCATCTTTTGGACCGTTTTGGGTCGCACCACAGTTCTCCCTCCAACGAGCTCGCTTCCCGTCCTATACCTCCGGAAAACGTGTCAAGGAGCATGCCAGGAGTGTGGGTTGAAGTCCTCGGAGCACGAGACCCGAAGATCGAAAGACTTATGACCAATACGGAGCAAAGGGAAGAAACCGTCGGGGGACCGCTTTTTACCCCAGGACGAGAAAACTGAGTCCGGGGCATTCCCGCTCGCGTTTTCTTGCGACGAGCACCGGAAGTCCTCGAGCTCAGCCCGTTTCCTTCGCTGCAAGTGCATTTCCAGTGGTTTCTGACACCGGACGAGCGTTCGCCACTCGTTGGAAGCTTCGGCCATCTTTTGGACCGTTTTGGGTCGCACCACAGTTCTCCCTCCAACGAGCTCGCTTCCCGTCCTATACCTCCGGAAAACGTGTCAGGGAGCATGCCAGGAGTGTGGGTTGAAGTCCTCGGAGCACGAGACCCGAAGATCGAAAGACTTATGACCAATACGGAGCAAAGGGAAGAAACCGTCGGGGGACCGCTTTTTACCCCAGGACGAGAAAACTAAGTCCGGGGCATTCCCGCTCGCGTTTTCTTGGGACGAGCACCGGAAGTCCTCGAGCTCAGCCCGTTTCCTTCGCTGCAAGTGCATTTCCAGTGGTTTCTGACACCGGACGAGCGTTCGCCACTCGTTGGAAGCTTCGGCCATCTTTTGGACCGTTTTGGGTCGCACCACAGTTCTCCCTCCAACGAGCTCGCTTCCCGACCTATACCTCCGGAAAACGTGTCAGGGAGCATGCCAGGAGTGTGGGTTGAAGTCCTCGGAGCACGAGACCCGAAGATCGAAAGACTTATGACCAATACGGAGCAAAGGGAAGAAACCGTCGGGGGACCGCTTTTTACCCCAGGACGAGAAAACTGAGTCCGGGGCATTCCCGCTCGCGTTTTCTTGCGACGAGCACCGGAAGTCCTCGAGCTCAGCCCGTTTCCTTCGCTGCAAGTGCATTTCCAGTGGTTTCTGACACCGGACGAGCGTTCGCCACTCGTTGGAAGCTTCGGCCATCTTTTGGACCGTTTTGGGTCGCACCACAGTTCTCCCTCCAACGAGCTCGCTTCCCGTCCTATACCTCCGGAAAACGTGTCAGGGAGCATGCCAGGAGTGTGGGTTGAAGTCCTCGGAGCACGAGACCCGAAGATCGAAAGACTTATGACCAATACGGAGCAAAGGGAAGAAACCGTCGGGGGACCGCTTTTTACCCCAGGACGAGAAAACTGAGTCCGGGGCATTCCCGCTCGCGTTTTCTTGCGACGAGCACCGGAAGTCCTCGAGCTCAGCCCGTTTCCTTCGCTGCAAGTGCATTTCCAGTGGTTTCTGACACCGGACGAGCGTTCGCCACTCGTTGGAAGCTTCGGCCATCTTTTGGACCGTTTTGGGTCGCACCACAGTTCTCCCTCCAACGAGCTCGCTTCCCGTCCTATACCTCCGGAAAACGTGTCAGGGAGCATGCCAGGAGTGTGGGTTGAAGTCCTCGGAGCACGAGACCCGAAGATCGAAAGACTTATGACCAATACGGAGCAAAGGGAAGAAACCGTCGGGGGACCGCTTTTTACCCCAGGACGAGAAAACTGAGTCCGGGGCATTCCCGCTCGCGTTTTCTTAGGACGAGCACCGGAAGTCCTCGAGCTCAGCCCGTTTCCTTCGCTGCAAGTGCATTTCCAGTGGTTTCTGACACCGGACGAGCGTTCGCCACTCGTTGGAAGCTTCGGCCATCTTTTGGACCGTTTTGGGTCGCACCACAGTTCTCCCTCCAACGAGCTCGCTTCCCGACCTATACCTCCGGAAAACGTGTCAGGGAGCATGCCAGGAGTGTGGGTTGAAGTCCTCGGAGCACGAGACCCGAAGATCGAAAGACTTATGACCAATACGGAGCAAAGGGAAGAAACCGTCGGGGGACCGCTTTTTACCCCAGGACGAGAAAACTGAGTCCGGGGCATTCCCGCTCGCGTTTTCTTGGGACGAGCACCGGAAGTCCTCGAGCTCAGCCCGTTTCCTTCGCTGCAAGTGCATTTCCAGTGGTTTCTGACACCGGACGAGCGTTCGCCACTCGTTGGAAGCTTCGGCCATCTTTTGGACCGTTTTGGGTCGCACCACAGTTCTCCCTCCAACGAGCTCGCTTCCCGACCTATACCTCCGGAAAACGTGTCAGGGAGCATGCCAGGAGTGTGGGTTGAAGTCCTCGGAGCACGAGACCCGAAGATCGAAAGACTTATGACCAATACGGAGCAAAGGGAAGAAACCGTCGGGGGACCGCTTTTTACCCCAGGACGAGAAAACTGAGTCCGGGGCATTCCCGCTCGCGTTTTCTTGGGACGAGCACCGGAAGTCCTCGAGCTCAGCCCGTTTCCTTCGCTGCAAGTGCATTTCCAGTGGTTTCTGACACCGGACGAGCGTTCGCCACTCGTTGGAAGCTTCGGCCATCTTTTGGACCGTTTTGGGTCGCACCACAGTTCTCCCTCCAACGAGCTCGCTTCCCGACCTATACCTCCGGAAAACGTGTCAGGGAGCATGCCAGGAGTGTGGGTTGAAGTCCTCGGAGCACGAGACCCGAAGATCGAAAGACTTATGACCAATACGGAGCAAAGGGAAGAAACCGTCGGGGGACCGCTTTTTACCCCAGGACGAGAAAACTGAGTCCGGGGCATTCCCGCTCGCGTTTTCTTGGGACGAGCACCGGAAGTCCTCGAGCTCAGCCCGTTTCCTTCGCTGCAAGTGCATTTCCAGTGGTTTCTGACACCGGACGAGCGTTCGCCACTCGTTGGAAGCTTCGGCCATCTTTTGGACCGTTTTGGGTCGCACCACAGTTCTCCCTCCAACGAGCTCGCTTCCCGACCTATACCTCCGGAAAACGTGTCAGGGAGCATGCCAGGAGTGTGGGTTGAAGTCCTCGGAGCACGAGACCCGAAGATCGAAAGACTTATGACCAATACGGAGCAAAGGGAAGAAACCGTCGGGGGACCGCTTTTTACCCCAGGACGAGAAAACTGAGTCCGGGGCATTCCCGCTCGCGTTTTCTTGGGACGAGCACCGGAAGTCCTCGAGCTCAGCCCGTTTCCTTCGCTGCAAGTGCATTTCCAGTGGTTTCTGACACCGGACGAGCGTTCGCCACTCGTTGGAAGCTTCGGCCATCTTTTGGACCGTTTTGGGTCGCACCACAGTTCTCCCTCCAACGAGCTCGCTTCCCGACCTATACCTCCGGAAAACGTGTCAGGGAGCATGCCAGGAGTGTGGGTTGAAGTCCTCGGAGCACGAGACCCGAAGATCGAAAGACTTAAGACCAATTCGGAGCAAAGGGAAGAAACCGTCGGGGGACCGCTTTTTACCCCAGGACGAGAAAACTGAGTCCGGGGCATTCCCGCTCGCGTTTTCTTGGGACGAGCACCGGAAGTCCTCGAGCTCAGCCCGTTTCCTTCGCTGCAAGTGCATTTCCAGTGGTTTCTGACACCGGACGAGCGTTCGCCACTCGTTAGAAGCTTCGGCCATCTTTTGGACCGTTTTGGGTCGCACCACAGTTCTCCCTCCAACGAGCTCGCTTCCCGACCTATACCTCCGGAAAACGTGTCAGGGAGCATGCCAGGAGTGTGGGTTGAAGTCCTCGGAGCACGAGACCCGAAGATCGAAAGACTTATGACCAATACGGAGCAAAGGGAAGAAACCGTCGGGGGACCGCTTTTTACCCCAGGACGAGAAAACTGAGTCCGGGGCATTCCCGCTCGCGTTTTCTTGGGACGAGCACCGGAAGTCCTCGAGCTCCGCCCGTTTCCTTCGCTGCAAGTGCATTTCCAGTGGTTTCTGACACCGGACGAGCGTTCGCCACTCGTTGGAAGCTTCGGCCATCTTTTGGACCGTTTTGGGTCGCACCACAGTTCTCCCTCCAACGAGCTCGCTTCCCGACCTATACCTCCGGAAAACGTGTCAGGGAGCATGCCAGGAGTGTGGGTTGAAGTCCTCGGAGCACGAGACCCGAAGATCGAAAGACTTATGACCAATACGGAGCAAAGGGAAGAAACCGTCGGGGGACCGCTTTTTACCCCAGGACGAGAAAACTGAGTCCGGGGCATTCCCGCTCGCGTTTTCTTGGGACGAGCACCGGAAGTCCTCGAGCTCAGCCCGTTTCCTTCGCTGCAAGTGCATTTCCAGTGGTTTCTGACACCGGACGAGCGTTCGCCACTCGTTGGAAGCTTCGGCCATCTTTTGGACCGTTTTGGGTCGCACCACAGTTCTCCCTCCAACGAGCTCGCTTCCCGACCTATACCTCCGGAAAACGTGTCAGGGAGCATGCCAGGAGTGTGGGTTGAAGTCCTCGGAGCACGAGACCCGAAGATCGAAAGACTTATGACCAATACGGAGCAAAGGGAAGAAACCGTCGGGGGACCGCTTTTTACCCCAGGACGAGAAAACTGAGTCCGGGGCATTCCCGCTCGCGTTTTCTTGGGACGAGCACCGGAAGTCCTCGAGCTCAGCCCGTTTCCTTCGCTGCAAGTGCATTTCCAGTGGTTTCTGAC
>NW_026123874.1:0-17500 GCF_025177605.1 Cucumis melo
AAAATATATGATCCGTTTTTGAGTGGTCCTTACCGGAGACGAATCAATTTAGTTTTATTATTCTCAATGCTAAATAAAAGTTCTAGAAAAAATGATAGTGAGAAAAAGAAAATTTGGATAAATAAGATTCATGTTATTTTTTTTAATACTAATTACCCACAAATTGAAGATAAAATTGAGTCAGAAGATCGAAGAAAATCTTTCAACTTTTTCTTCGATGGAGCTAAAGAAAGTGGTGAAAACTCGATTGCAATAAAAGAAATAAGTAAAAAAGTTCCTCGCTGGTCATACAAATTAATCACGGAGACAGACCAACTGATCCAAGAAAACGACGAAGATATGCCGGAAGATCATCAAATTCGTTCAAGAAGAGCCAAAAATGTCATACTTTTTAATGATAGGAATAAGCTTACTGATCGGCAAAAGGCGAACGAAAAAATTAGAAATATTCCTACTAATACTAATATCAACTATACTGATGAGTCTGAGGACTCAGATCAAATTTCTCTGATACGCTATTCCTACCAATCGGATTTTCGTCGAGAGCTAATCAAAGGCTCTATGCGTGCTCAACGACGTAAAACATTTATTGGGAAACTGTTTCAAAAACGTGTACATTCTTTTCTTTTTTTTGACAGAGTAGCCAAATCTCGTTTTTTTGATATTCCTGGTCTAATGAAAAAACTTTTTAGACCTTGGATATGGACAAACACAGAATTGACTATTTCGAATAATAGAGAAGAAACGAGAAGCGAAAATATGCAAAAAAGTAGAAAGTTGTTGAAAAGCACCTTAGAAGAAAGACGTATAGAAATAGGAGAACTCTGGGATAGCATTCGATTTGCTCAAGTAATAAGAGGTTCTTTGTTAATAACTCAATCAATTATTAGAAAATATATTGTCTTACCCTCATTGATAATAGCTAAAAACCTTACCCGTATGCTATTATTTGCAGTTCCTGACTGGTATGAGGATTTTCAAAATTGGAATAAAGAAATTCATATAAAGTGCACATATAATGGTATTCCATTATCAGAAAACGAATTTCCAAAAAATTGGTTAACAGACGGTATTCAAATAAAGATCTTATTTCCTTTTCGTCTGAAACCGTGGCCCAAATCTAGGTTAGAATCCCCTGATTCAATAAAAAAGAAAAGGGATTTTTCTTTTTTAACAATTTTGGGAATGGAAACTGACCTTCCTTTTGGTACTGGCACAAGAAACCTTTCGTTTTTTGAACCCGAGTTAATAACCGAAAGAGCAAAAAATTTAAAAAACTGGACAAAGATGTGTATTGGAAGACTTTTAAGAACAAAGTTGTTTATAAAAATTTTCAAAGAAATTATAAATTTTTCAAAAGAAAAAAAAAAAGAGGTCACCGAAAACATTTTATTTATAAAGATAAAAGAAGGAATAAAAGCACTTTTACAAAGAACCCCAATTCCATTATTTCAATTGAAAGAAATATACAAGTTGAATCAAGCTAAAAACGAAAAAAATTCGATAATAAGTAATCGAATGATCCAAGACTCGTCCATTGTAATTAGTTCTATGGATTGGACAAATTTTTCATTGAGAGAAAAAAAAATGAAAGATTTGACTGATAGAACAAACACCATACTAAAAAAAATTGAAAAAATTAGAAAAGACACGAAACAAGAGTTGCTAAATACAGAAATTAGTCCTAACAAAATAAGTTATGATGATAAAATATTTGAATCTCAGAAAAATATTTTAAAGATATTAAAAAAAAGAAATGTACGATTAATTCGTAAATCGCATCATTTTCTAAATTTTTTTGTTGAAAAATATCTATGTATATGTTTTCAACGTATGATTAATATGCCGAGGAATGGCCAACTTTTTATTGAATCAATAAAAAAAAAATTTACTAAATCCATTTTCAATAATGAATCAAATCAAGAAAGAATTGATAAAACAAATCAAAGTATAATTGACTTTATTTCAACTATCAAAAAGTCACTTTCCAATATTACTAATAAGAATGGAAAGATCTTTTTGGACTTATCATACTTGTCGCAAGCATATTTATTTTACAAATTATCACAAACACAAATTATTAATTTATCTAAGTTAAGACCTGTCTTTCAATATCACGGAACATCTCGTTTTCTTAAGAATGAAATAGAGGATTATTTTGTTGAAGTTGTTGGAGCACACGAAATATTACATTCCGACCTAAAACAAAATAATCTTGAAAATTCTGGAATGAGAAATCAATGGAAAAACTGGTTAAGGGGTCATTATAACTTGGATTTATATCCGATTAGATGGTCAAAATTACTCCCCCAAAAATGGCGAAATAGAGTTAAGCAAGATCGTAAAAATAAAGATTTTAACCAATGTTTTTCAGATGAAAAAAACCGATTAATTGCTTACAAAAAACAAAATCATTTTGAAATAGACGACTCATTACCGAATAAAAAAGATAAGAAAATAAAAAAATATATATATGATTGTTTATCATATAAATCTATTAATTATGAAGATAATAAAGATTCATATATTGTTGAATTACCAGTAGAAGTAAAAAATAATCAAGAAAGTTCTTATAAGTACAACACGGATAAATGTAAATTTATTGATATACTGACTGATATCCTTATCAATAATTATCTACGAGAAGATGATATTATAGATCTGGAAAAAACTATGGATAGAAAATATTTTGATTGGAGAATGCTGCATTTTTCTATTAAAAATAAGGTCGATATTCGATCCTGGATCCATATTGAGGCTGACACGAACAGTAAAAAAAATACTAAAACTGGGGTTAATCATTTTCAACTAATTAAAAAAATAAATAAGAAACATTTGTTTTATCTGACAATTAATCAAGATAAAAAAAGCAACCGATCCAACAAAAAAAAACAAACTTTTTTTGATTGGATGAGAATGAATGAAGAAATACTAAGTGGTTCCAGATCGAATTTGAAACGTGGGTGGGTCTTTCCAGAATTTTTGATACTTTATAATGCATATAAGATTAATCCATGGCTGATACCAATCAAATCACTTCTTTTTAATTTGAATGGAAATGAAAAAAAATTGAATGGAAATGAAATTTTTAGTAAAAAAAAAAAACTCATTGAAAAGAAAAAAGGATCTCTTTTTCTATCAGCGAAGGAAAAAACTTTTGAATTAGAAAATGGAAATAAAGCAGAAAAGGAATCTGTGGCCAAAGAGGATCTTGACTCAGTTCACTCAAACCACAAAAAAAATCTTCAAGAAGATTCTGCGGTAGCAGATAGGAGAAAACGTATAAATCAAAACCAATACGCGAAAAAGATGAGCAAGGAGTTTGAGTTGTTACTAAAAAAATATTTTCGTGTTCAATGCAGATGGGATGGTTCGGCATACGTAAATAAAAAAATTTTCAATAACATCAAAATATGTTGTCTCCTGGTTAGACTGCTAGATCCCAAACAAATTTATATATCCTCTATTCAAAATGGCAACCTGAGTCTGGATATTCTGCTATCTTCGAAGGGCTTGATTCTTTCAGAATTAATTAGAACTGGAATACTTATTATAGAACCCATTCGTCTGTCTGTAAAAAATGATGGAAAATTTATTATGTCTCAAACCATAGGTATTTCATTAGTTCATAAGAATAAGTACCAATTTAATCAAAAATATCAAGAAAAAGGCTATCCTTATAAGAGGAGTTTTGCTGAATCCATTGCAATACCTCAAAAAATGACTGAAAATAGAACCAGCAATTATTATGATTTGCTTGTTCCGGAAAATATCTTATCCCCTAGAGGTCGTAGAGAGTTTAGAATTCTAATTTGTTTCAATTCTGGGAATAAAAATGATATCCAGAGAAATACAGCATTTTACAATGGAAATAAGGTGAAAACAGATGATCAAGTTTTAGATAAAACAAGCAAACATCTTGATAGATATCAAAATCAACTAAAAAAATTAAAGTTCTTTCTTTGGCCCAATTATCGATTAGAAGATTTAGCTTGTATGAATCGGTATTGGTTTGATACCAATAATAGCAGTCGTTTTAGTATGCTAAGGATCCATATGTATCCACAATTGCAAATTAGTTAATGCTACATTTTTCCTATATTGCCCGTACCTTATATGGTATATGAAGACAAAGAAATACACATATGGCACTCTCTTAGATTCTGATAGATGATATTAATTGAATTTAATGACGTATCTATTAGATTTAGAAATGAATCAAGAAAATATTCTTATTTCATTTTAAATTGAAAATTGCAGTCTAAATATTTTTTGTGCATGCAAAAATATACCAGACTTTTGTATACCTATCTGAAATTTTCAAAAAAGGGATTGCTAGATTTTATTAAAAAAAAAAAGAATAGAAATTCTTAATCAAAGTAAGATTATTGTGTATATCAAATTAAAACGAGTAACATTATTATTACTGATCAATAATAATTTATAAAAAAAAAGAAGGCTAAGGAGATTTAATTTTATGGTAAAAAATTCATTCAGCTCAGTTATTTCGCAAGAAGAAAAAAAAGAAAATGGAGGATCTGTTGAATTTCAAGTAGTCAGTTTCACCAATAAGATACGAAGACTTACTTCACATTTGGAATTGCACAAAAAAGACTATTTATCTCAAAGAGGTCTACGTAAAATTCTCGGAAAACGCCAACGATTACTTTCTTATTTATCAAAGAAAAATAAAATGCGTTATAAAGAATTAATTAATCAATTGGATATTCGGGAGTCAAAAACTCAGTAATTTAAAAAGTAATTTTTAATTATTTGATTTATTAGATCTTGCATTTTTATGAACTTATTTTAATTTTCAGCAATTCATGGAAAGATGAATCGAGGAAAAACTTATGAATGGACCGGCTACAAGAAAAGACCTCATGATAGTCAATATGGGACCTCACCACCCCTCAATGCACGGTGTTCTTCGACTCATCCTTACTTTGGATGGTGAAGATGTTATTGACTGTGAACCAATATTGGGTTATTTACACAGAGGGATGGAAAAAATTGCAGAAAACCGAACAATTATACAATATCTACCTTATGTAACACGTTGGGATTATTTAGCTACTATGTTTACAGAAGCAATAACCGTAAATGGTCCAGAACAGTTGGGAAATATTCAAGTCCCCAAAAGAGCTAGCTATATCAGAGTAATTATGTTGGAGTTGAGTCGTATAGCTTCTCATCTGTTATGGCTTGGCCCTTTTATGGCGGATATTGGCGCACAGACTCCCTTCTTCTATATTTTCAGAGAACGAGAATTAGTATATGATCTATTCGAAGCAGCCACCGGTATGAGAATGATGCATAATTTTTTTCGTATCGGGGGAGTCGCGGCTGATCTACCTCATGGATGGATAGATAAATGTTTGGATTTCTGCGATTATTTTTTGACAGCGGTTGCTGAATATCAAAAACTTATTACACAAAATCCTATTTTTTTAGAACGAGTTGAGGGAGTAGGTATTATTTCTGGAGAAGAGGTCATAAATTGGGGGTTATCAGGACCAATGCTACGAGCTTCCGGAATACCATGGGATCTTCGTAAAGTTGATCGTTATGAGTGTTATGACGAATTTGATTGGGAAGTTCAGTGGCAAAAAGAAGGCGATTCATTAGCTCGTTATTTAGTCAGACTTGCTGAGATGACGGAATCCGTAAAAATTATTCAACAAGCTTTGGAAGGAATTCCAGGGGGACCTTATGAAAATTTAGAAATACGATCTTTTGATCGAGCAAGGTCTCCGGAATGGAATGACTTTGACTATCGATTCATTAGTAAAAAACCTTCGCCAACTTTTGAATTGGCGAAACAAGAACTTTATGTGAGAGTCGAAGCCCCCAAAGGAGAATTGGGCATTTTTTTGATAGGGGATCAGGGTGGTTTTCCTTGGAGGTGGAAAATTCGCCCGCCGGGTTTTATCAATTTGCAAATTCTTCCTCAGTTAGTTAAAAGAATGAAATTGGCTGATATTATGACAATACTAGGTAGCATAGATATCATTATGGGAGAAGTTGATCGTTAAAATGATAATTGATACATCACAAGTCCAAGATATCAATTCTTTTTCGAGATTGGAATTCTTAAAAGAATTCTATGGAATTCTATGGGTACTTGTCCCTATTTTGACTACTGTATTGGGAATCACAATAGGCGTACTAGTAATTGTATGGTTAGAAAGAGAAATATCCGCAGGAATACAACAACGGATTGGACCTGAATATGCTGGTCCTTTGGGAGTTCTTCAAGCTTTAGCAGATGGTACAAAACTACTTTTTAAAGAAAATCTGCTTCCATCTAGAGGTGATACTCGCTTATTCAGTATGGGACCATCGATAGCAGTCATATCAATTTTACTAAGCTATTCAGTAATTCCTTTTGGTTATCGCCTTGTTTTAGAGCCGATCTACCTATCGGTGTTTTTTTATGGATTGCCATTTCAAGTGTTGCTCCCATCGGACTTCTTATGTCAGGATATGGATCCAATAATAAATATTCCTTCTTAGGTGGTCTACGAGCTGCTGCTCAATCAATTAGTTATGAAATACCATTAACTCTATGTGTATTATCAATATCTCTACGTGTGATTCGTTGAGACATAAACTTCTCCCACTTTTTTTCGAGAAAAGGGTTGAAATGCATTGAATAGATATCCTCATTTTTATATTTATTATTCGGATTAATGAACTAAATCAGATAGTTATATGAGTGAAAGAAAACAGCTTATATAAATAAAAATTAGCAGTCAAAATATTAAGTCTCATTTTCTATGTATAAGAGTTAAGCAGAAAAAAATATAGGCGCAAGAGAGCCCCAAGATTGGGTCACTAGTTATCCTGTCTTGAAGCGGACTCAAAAGATCAACCGGATTGAGTTTTCACTATTATTTTTATGTACTACCATATGTGTATTACCATAACACAGCCGATTGAGCAAAAATGAGTGGATGGTTAGAAACACCAAGATATACAAAGGATTAGTAATGGAGATTTTCAAAATTATCCAAAACCAAAAGAGAGAGAAGGACATTTTTGCAAAATGCATAATATAAAAAGAATACGAATTGGGGCTTTAAGTTTGTAGAAATGATCAGGCAGTACTCCCCACGATTCCGATCCAGAGTATACGCCTATCCACCCATTAAATAAATGACTATCGGAAACGAAATAATCCCTTATTGAGTAAGTACCCTTTTTCTCAGAAAGAAGAATAGGAACGAAAAAAAATGGAAAGAATCCAATTACAAAAAAAAAAAAAAAGAGATATTTTTTATTGTTTCTTATCTCCATTACTATATGCATTTCTTTCCTATCTCCCTATTCATAGAGATAGAATTCATGTCCGAATTCATGAACTAATGGAATAGCCAATTTTTTTTTCGTAATTGAAAACAATGGGTTATTGATATTTATAATAAATAGTATTTTAGTAAAGAATTAAGTTATTACTCAACAAAGAATTTTTTTTAAAGGATGAGATCAATTCAGAAGTAACCTTTTTCTTTATTATTATAACAGACAGAATTCTATTGGGTTAATTTGGGGACACACGATAGATTTTTATCTTATAGTATATTTTTATCTTATAGTATTCTACAAAAAAAACATAGCAAGACAAGATAAATAATCCCGATACGCTCCTTAGATTTATTTAAGGCCCTCAAGGAGCCGTATGAGGTGAAAATCTCATGTACGGTTCTGTAATAGCGATGAGAACAGTGATGTTATTACCGACTATAATTATCTAACAGTTCTAGTACCGTTGATATAGTTGAGGCTCAATCAAAATATGGTTTTTGGGGTTGGAATTTGTGGCGTCAACCTATAGGGTTTGTTATTTTTCTAATTTCTTCCTTAGCAGAATGCGAGAGATTACCTTTTGATTTACCAGAAGCAGAAGAAGAATTAGTAGCGGGTTATCAAACTGAGTATTCAGGTATAAAATTTGGTTTATTTTATGTTGCTTCCTATCTAAATCTATTAGTTTCTTCGTTATTTGTAACTGTTCTTTACTTGGGTGGTTGGGATATCTCTATTCCATACATATTAGGTTATGAACTATTTGAAATAAATAAAGTGTATGAAGTCTTTGGAATGACAATTAGTATCTTTATTACATTAGCGAAAACTTATTTGTTCTTGTTCATTTCTATAGCAACAAGATGGACTTTACCCCGACTAAGAATAGATCAACTATTAAATCTTGGATGGAAATTTCTTTTACCTATATCTCTCGGTAATCTATTATTAACAACATCTTTTCAACTCTTTTCATTGTAAAGGAATACCATATTCTATATTCACGACTTGCTCAAACAAGAGAAAGAAACAAACATAAAATTCTTTAGAGATATTATAATATGTTCCCTATGGTAACTGGGTTCATGAATTATGGTCAACAAACAGTACGAGCTGCAAGGTACATTGGTCAGGGTTTCATGATTACTTTATCCCATGCAAATCGTTTGCCTGTAACTATTCAATATCCTTACGAAAAATTAATAGCATCGGAGCGTTTCCGTGGTCGAATCCATTTTGAATTCGATAAATGCATTGCTTGTGAAGTATGTGTTCGTGTATGTCCTATAGATCTCCCCGTTGTTGATTGGAAATTGGAAACGGATATTCGAAAGAAACGATTGCTTAATTACAGTATTGATTTCGGGATCTGTATATTTTGTGGTAACTGCGTTGAATATTGTCCAACAAATTGTTTATCAATGACTGAAGAATATGAACTTTCTACTTATGATCGTCACGAATTGAATTATAATCAAATTTCTTTGGGTCGTTTACCAATGTCAGTAGTTGATGATTATACAATTAGAACAATTTTGAATTCGAATTCGCCTCAAATTGAAGTCTAAAATAAGTCAATCTGTTGATTAAAGAGTAATTTACAATTACTAAGGTTCTGTTTTGATCTAAAGACATGAGGTTTCTTTCGTTTTGTTTGTTTGGTCACTACCTACAAATCCAAACTATTGATTCATGAGAATTGTAGCTTAATTTAGATTGAAACTATATATTTCGAAATATATAGTTTCAATCTACTTTACTCTTTCAGATCAAGACTAAGATTAATAGAATAACTGTACCTACATTAATTCACACCCCTTAATATTTAATTAGGAATTGATTATACATTTTTTTTCCTGGTCAGATCAATAAGGTCATGAAAAACATTTAGATTTATTTATCTCTTTTTTTACTACATATAATGGATTTGCCTGGACCGATACATGATTTTCTTGTAGTCTTGTTGGGATCAGGTCTTATATTAGGAAGTATGGGAGTACTATTATTTAACAACTCCATTTATTCTGCTTTTTCGTTGGGACTGGTTCTTGTTTCTATATCCTTATTCTATATTCTAGCAAACGCCCAGTTTGTAGCTGCTGCGCAACTCCTTATTTACGTGGGAGCTATAAATGTTTTAATCATATTTGCTGTGATGTTCATGAAGGGTTCAGAATATTCCAAAGATTTTAATCTTTGGACCGTTGGGAATGGAGTTACTTTTCTGGTTTGTACAAGTATTTTTGTTTCACTAATGACTACTATTGTAGATACGTCATGGTATGGGATTATTTGGACTACAAGATCAAATCAGATTCTAGAGCAAGATTTAATAAGTAATAGTCAACAAATTGGAATTTATTTATCAACATATTTTTTTCTTCCATTTGAACTCATTTCGATCATTCTTTTAGCTGCTTTGATCGGCGCAATTTCCGTGGCTCGCCAGTAATAAATCTTTAGTTAGAAATAGCATAATTTAAACTTTGTTGTATGTTATCACACACATTCCCCTTCAATTCTATTTGAAGATTTTTTGGTCTAAACTCAAAATTCTTTTATTCGATCGATTACGAATATATTCTCTTGTTCTGTACTTTTTTTTTGTCAATTGAATTGAATCTATTACATTTTTGTTCATATTGAAATGAATCGGAATTGATAAGGAGTTGGTCAATCATGCTCGAACATGTACTTATTATAAGTGCCTATTTATTTTCTATCGGTATCTATGGATTGATCACAAGCCGAAATATGGTTAGGGCCCTTATGTGTCTTGAGCTTATACTGAATGCAGTTAATATGAATTTCGTAACATTTTCTGATTTTTTTGATAGTCGCCAATTAAAAGGGAATATTTTCTCAATTTTTGTTATAGCTATTGCAGCCGCTGAAGCAGCTATTGGCCCAGCTATTCTTTCGTCAATTTATCGTAACAGAAAATCCACTCGTATCAATCAATCGAATTTGTTGAATAAGTAATATTTATTTATGAGATAAATTATGATATTCATCAAGTAAAATTATATGTATCATACGTAATCCATGATAATGTTTGCGAAAACGTAAAAAATCAAAGTATCTTGGCCCTATCGCATGAGTTAATCTGAAAGTAGATTGATTATCAAAATTCTGATAAATTATTGACTCATCTGGTATCTAAATATATAATTCATTTACAAATTTACTCGATCGAAAATTTATAGTCTTAAAAAAAAATTATAGATCCAATGTCACATTCAGTAAAGATTTATGATACATGTATAGGGTGTACTCAATGTGTCCGAGCTTGCCCCACAGATGTATTAGAAATGATACCTTGGGGCGGATGTAAAGCTAAGCAAATAGCTTCGGCTCCACGAACGGAAGACTGTGTTGGTTGTAAGAGATGTGAATCTGCCTGTCCGACAGATTTTTTGAGTGTTCGCGTTTATTTATGGCATGAAACAACTCGAAGCATGGGTCTAGCTTATTGATACGTTCTCTAAAAGCCCCCTTGAATACATTTGATTTCTTTTTTACCGACAAAAACTCGTGCTCGAAAATAAATATACATATATATATTTTTTTTTATTTTATTTTCGAACATGGGTTTTTTTAGTCCAAGTGTATCTTGTTTTTACTACGAATTATTTTCCTTGGTTAACAACAGTTGTAGTTTTTCCAATATTTGCGGGTTTATTACTTTTCTTTTTCCCTCATAGAGGAAATAAAGTAATGAGATGGTATACTATATGTATCTGTGTACTCGAGCTGCTTCTAACAACCTATGCGTTTTGTTATCATTTCGAATTAGACGATCCATTAATCCAATTGATGGAGGATTATAAATGGATCCCTTTTTTGGATTTTTACTGGAGATTGGGAATCGATGGACTTTCCATAGGACCCATTTTACTGACGGGGTTTATCACCACTTTAGCTACTTTAGCGGCTTGGCCAGTTACTCGAGATTCCCGATTATTCCATTTTCTAATGTTAGCAATGTATAGTGGTCAAATAGGATCATTTTCTGCTCGAGACCTCTTACTCTTTTTTATCATGTGGGAGTTAGAATTAATTCCCGTTTATCTACTTCTATCGATGTGGGGCGGAAAGAAACGGTTGTATTCAGCTACAAAGTTTATTTTGTACACTGCGGGAGGTTCCATTTTTTTGTTAATGGGAGTTCTGGGTATCGGTTTATATGGTTCTAATGAACCAACTTTAAATTTTGAAACATCAGCTAATCAATCGTATCCTATAGCACTAGAAATACTATTCTATATCGGATTTCTTATTGCTTTTGCTGTCAAATCACCGATTATACCCTTACATACATGGTTACCAGATACCCACGGAGAGGCACATTACAGTACTTGTATGCTTCTAGCCGGAATCTTATTAAAAATGGGAGCATATGGATTGGTTCGGATCAATATGGAATTATTACCCCACGCCCATTCTATCTTTTCACCCTGGTTGATCATATTAGGCATAATTCAAATAATCTATGCAGCTTCAACATCTTCGGGTCAACGCAATTTAAAAAAAAGAATAGCTTATTCCTCCGTCTCTCATATGGGTTTCATAATTATAGGAATTGGTTCTATAAGCGATACGGGACTGAATGGAGCTATTTTACAAATAATCTCTCATGGATTTATTGGCGCTGCACTTTTTTTCTTGGCAGGAACAAGTTATGATAGAATACGTCTGGTTTATCTCGATGAAATGGGAGGACTGGCTATCCCAATTCCAAAAATATTTATGACTTTCAGTATCTTATCGATGGCTTCCCTTGCATTGCCTGGTATGAGCGGTTTTGTTGCAGAATTAATAGTCTTTTTTGGAATAATTACTAGCCAAAAATATCTTTTAATGGCAAAAATAGTAATTACTTTGGTAATGGCAATTGGAATTATATTAACTCCCATTTATTTATTATCTATGTTACGCCAGATGTTCTATGGATACAAGCTTTTTAATGCTAAAAATTCTTATTTTTTTGATTCGGGACCACGAGAGTTGTTTGTTGCGATCTCTATCCTTATACCTGTCATAGGTATTGGTATTTATCCAGATTTTGTTTTCTCACTATCAGTTGACAAGGTCGAAGCTATTTTATCTAATTATTTTGCTAGATAGTTTTCATAAAAAAATGAAACAGCAATACTATAATAATTTTTTTTAATCATTCGTTGCACAATAAAAAAAAGAAGTCTTTTTTCTTAAGTTAAATAAAAAAATGAATTGGACTTCCTCATACATTTGGCTTTTGTGAGAACCATTTGAATCAAGTAATGTAGTGATTCAAAGGGTTCTCGATGTCTTACACACAATTTTCTTATCTATACCCCTCCATGTTTGTGTTCGTCAGGCCCTTTCTTGAATGAATTCAATTAGATGTTAATGTAAATGAACCATAACTATGTAGCCCTATCCCTAATAGATTGACCCCAAAATAGCATATCCAAATTATAAGAAAACCCATAGAGGCCACAATTGCGGAATTTACACCTTCAAAATTTTTATTTGTTCGCGTATGTAAATAAATTGCAAATATCGTCCAAGTAATAAATGCCCAAGTTTCCTTTGGGTCCCAATTCCAATACGATCCCCATGTCTCATTAGCCCATACTGCCCCTGAAAGAATACCTATGCTTAAAAAGATAAACCCTAGACTAATAATACGATAACTCCAATGATCTAATTGTTGAATCAGTTGAGACTTATAATAATTCTTCGAAGAAAAAAAGGAAGTGTTTCTTACAAAATAGTTCCCTTCGTTGATGTATTGGATCTCATCAAAGGAAAATAACGCATTTAATAAATTATTGTTTTTACCAAAAATTCTTATAGCTTTTTGAAATGTAATCACTATAAGAGCTACTGAAAATAATGATCCACATAAAAGAGCTGCATAACCTAATACCATCATACTTACGTGCATCATTAACCAATGAGATTGGAGAGCGGGAACTAATAGTGGGGATTGATGCATTTCAGTTAAAAAACCTGAAGTAGCAAAACCTTGTGTAAAAATAGTACTTGGCGCGGTTATTGCGCTTACACTTAAATGGTTTTTATATTTTTTTAAATAAGCAAATAGATGAATAATGGATAAAGCCCATGAAAGAAATAGTAATGATTCATATAAATCACTTAATGGTAAATGCCTCAAATAAATCCAACGAGTAACTAATAATCCTGTTATACAGAAAAAAGTAACTATCATGCCCTTTTCTGACGAAACATAGAGTCCTACGGTTTCATTGATTAATAAGGTTATTAACTGAATTGTAATGACAATTGAAATGACCGAAAAAGATATATGAGTTAATATATGCTCGAAAGTTAAAAATATCATAAAAAAATAAATTTAAAGGTCCCGCAATTCAATTATTTGAATTAATATCTGGGACTTGAATTATTAATTCTATTATAGAACTTTTTTTTATAAAAAAAAAATGGCATGCCGCCACTCGGACTCGAACCGAGATGCTCTAGCACTGCTTCCTAAGAGCAGCGTGTCTACCGATTTCACCATAGCGGCTTTCTCGAAATCATAATAACCTATTATTATTCAATCGTCGAGATTGAAAAAAATAGAATGAATTTGCAATTAAATGGAATATTTTTTACAAAATATTTATCGTGGATAAAAAACTCTTTATCTTTAAATGATAATTTCATTAAAGGGAAAAAAATAGGAGATTTGAGCGTTTCCAATAAAAATCTTATCCGATTTCATTTATTTCAATAAGAATTTAAGGTGTCAATTTTCTTCATTTAATAATAGTTTTATTTTTTTAATAATAGTTTTATTTTATAGGATTTTGCAAACCAATTTCATTATGTATTCGGCGAGATATATTCTATATCTATAATAGTAATAATGATTTCGAGAAAAGAAATAAGGTAAGGGTTCATAGAATTCAAAAAGAAGGTTTTAACTTAATCAACTAATGTCATCGTTTCAATGTCTTATTAAATTTTTAATAAAGAGTTTCAGTTTACTATTTGCTCTTCTATATTTCGATATTATATATAATATCGAAAATAGATAATAAAATCAAAAATCAACAAAAACTTTTTGGTTTAGTGGGGCGATGGGGATTCATATTTTCCCCATCTCGAAAATGATAAAACAAAGATATGAAAAAGAAAGGTCAACCTTTTTTATTCTTTGAACAAAAAAGTACCATTTTCCATTTTTTAATTGAGTAAACAAACGATTTATTATTTTTTTTTACATAGCCTACAAAAAGGAAAAAGAATTTCATATTTATCCGCTCAAAACATTAGGAAAATTACACTAATTGCTTTGATAAAAAAAAATTTATATTTAATATATAAAAAATATATATATAAAATATAAAAATTATAAACGAACTTTTACTAGGCTGTTTTTTGAGTCAAACCAATTCAGATTATTCCAATCTTTCAGTATTTATTTGATTTGTCCCCCAAAAAACTTTGGGAATTACCCGTTGAAAGAGATTTTGCTAGCGAAAAAGCTTTCAACGCTGCCCGACGCCCTTTGCTTTTCCAAATATTTTTCCGAATCCGTTTTTTTGATATAGAAGTGCGCTTTTTTGGAACTGCCATTACAAAATTATAATTGATTATTCATTACTATAGTTGGATGTGAAAGACATCTATTGTTCAAAATGAATTGTTCTTTACTATTTATTATCCATTTATTATTGAAATTATAGTATACTCCTAATATAGCTATCGAAAATTCGAAATTATTAGATTAGAAACAAAGAAAAAACAATATATATAATGTTATTTTGTCAAAAAAAAATTGTTTAATGATTCGTAGAATTTAATACAAAGAAGTCTTATTTTACTGGATCAACTTGTAGACTGTCTTTTATGATTGATACCAAAATAAAATAGTGTTTTTGGTCTAATTATTCTTTCTTGCTCTAGAGCGGGGAATTTTTGTAATGCATACTAAATAATAAAGAAAATTTGCAGTTTCTATATTGTCAAAAAATTTTACTTAAAAGTAATGGGTGTGTTCATTAATAGTTTCAATGGATCATCTCATCTTATTTGAACAATTGTAACTTCGTGACTTGAAATATTTGAAGTATTTGGCAAAAAATTAAGAATAGAAAAATAAAATTCTATTTCCGTTTTGGATATTTAAATTTGTTATTAACTGATCCTTTTGAAAAGAGATAAGAGCTGGTGAATCAGAAAAATTAATTAGGAATTTAATATACTTTTTTATGGAATATACATATCAATATTCATGGATCATACCGTTCATCTCACTTCCAATTCCTATCTTAATAGGAGTGGGCCTTCTACTTTTTCCGACGGCAACCAAAAACCTTCGACGTATGTGGTCTTTTCCGAGTATTTTATTGTTAAGTATAGTTATGATTTTTGCAGTTTATCTGTCTATTGATCAAATAAATACTAGTTATATCTATCAATATGTATGGTCTTGGACTATCAATAATGATTTTTCTTTAGAGTTGGGCTACTTGATCGATCCACTTACTTGTATTATGGCAATATTAATCACGACTGTTGGAATTATGGTTCTTATTTATAGTGACAATTATATGTCTCATGATCAAGGATATTTGAGATTTTTTGCGTATATGAGTTTGTTCAATACGTCAATGTTGGGATTAGTTACTAGTTCGAATTTGATCCAAATTTATATTTTTTGGGAATTGGTTGGAATGTGTTCTTATCTATTAATAGGTTTTTGGTTCACTCGACCTACTGCGGCGAATGCTTGTCAAAAGGCATTTGTAACTAATCGCGTAGGGGATTTTGGTTTATTATTAGGAATTTTAGGTCTTTATTGGACAACGGGGAGTTTTGAATTTCGGGATTTATTTAAAATATTCAATAACTTGATTGATAATAATGAGGTTAATTTATTATTTGTTACTTTGTGCGCCGTCCTATTATTTGCAGGTGCAGTTGCTAAATCTGCTCAATTTCCTCTTCATGTATGGTTACCTGATGCTATGGAGGGTCCTACCCCCATTTCGGCTCTTATACATGCTGCTACCATGGTAGCAGCGGGAATTTTTCTTGTTGCTCGGCTTCTTCCGCTTTTTATAGTAATACCTTACATCATGAATCTAATAGCTTTGATAGGTATAATAACAGTACTATTTGGAGCTACTTTAGCTCTTGCTCAAAAAGATATTAAGAGAAGTTTAGCCTATTCTACAATGTCTCAATTGGGCTATATGATGTTAGCTTTGGGTATGGGGTCTTATCAGGCTGCTTTATTTCATTTGATTACTCATGCTTATTCAAAAGCGTTGTTGTTTTTAGGATCGGGGTCCATTATTCACTCAATGGAATCGGTTGTTGGATATTCTCCAGATAAAAGTCAGAATATGGTTCTTATGGGTGGTTTAACAAAGCATGTGCCAATTACAAAAAATGCTTTTTTATTAGGTACCCTTTCTCTTTGTGGTATTCCACCCCTTGCCTGCTTTTGGTCCAAAGATGAAATTCTTAATGATAGTTGGTTGTATTCACCGATTTTCGCAATAATCGCCTGTTCCACAGCAGGATTAACAGCATTTTATATGTTTCGCATCTACTTACTTACTTTTGATGGACATTTAAACCTTTATTGTAAAAACTATAATGGAAAAACAAATAACTCCCTTTATTCAATATCATTATGGGGTAAAGAAGGATCAAAAATCAGTAAAAAAAACTTTCCTTTCTTCTCATTATTAACAATGAATAATAATGAAAGGTCTTCTTTTTGGATAAAAAAAAAAAACATCTCAAATTAATAGTAATGTAACAAAAATTATGCGCCCGTTTGTTAGTAGTCCCCATTTTAGTACTAAAAATACTTTTTATTATCCCTATGAATCAGATAATACTATGCTATTTCCGATGTTTGTGTTATCCCTATTTACTTTGTTTGTTGGAATCATAGGAAGCCCGTTCACTCTCAATTCAATCAAGAAGCAATTGATTTGAATATATTAGACAAATGGTTAACTCCGTCTATAAACTTGTTACATGAAAGTTCAAAAGATTCTGAAAATTGGTATGAATTTGTTAAAAATGCAACTTTTTCTGTGACTATAGCTTATTTCGGAATATTTATAGCGTCTTTCTTCTATAAGCCCACTTATTCATCTTTACAAAATTTGAATTTTCGTAATTCAGTTGTTAAAAATTTTACTAAGAATTTTTTTTT